>NC_092858.1:173896888-173958770 GCF_032062135.1 Pyxicephalus adspersus
AAAGCCTTCTCAGAGGAGTGGAGAATGTTCCCATTGAAAGGACAGAAGGGGACTACAAATTTATGGGCATGGTTTGGAATAGGATACCAAACAAGCTCATATGGGTGCATGTTGGTCAGGTATCTACAAACCCTTTGCTATATAGTGTATGTAATTAATAAAAATAGTTTAAAGTTGAAATCAGGGGAATTCAAATTTTACCCTTGCAGTAGGGCTCCCCCAACGCTCCAAAAGTTTATTGCTATAGTTTTTCTGGGGCATCAACAAAATCAGTTTCACTTACCCTATCCTTTGTTCTTCAGTAGTTGCTGCTTTTCTTCACTCTATGAAGCTGAAGCTATGAAGTGTTCTGGGTGGTCCCTTCACATCCTCACTCACAATGCAGGACTTTTAGTCCAGCTCCCTTGGGAGAGATCAAAGAAGAGAAGCAGCTTCAAGAGAACAGTTGTGCAGCTCGAAGAAAGTCTTTATTGAGGAAATAGCTAACTATCTTTTCTAACCACCTTTTCTCCGTAACCCTTGCAGTTATATAAAGCATAAAACAATAAAAATCTAAAATATGAAATAGGAAAAACAATTATGAGACTATTCCTTCAATGTGGTGTTAGTTTTATACTATAATTGTGGGTTCCTAGATAAAATTTTCTATAATTTTATTATCTCATCTTATATGATACCAGCAGTTTACAAGGAGGGAAAATTCATTTCAAGGATCTCTACATGCCATGCTGATAACACAAATACTGATTTTGAAAAATGTTGTAATACTCATCAAATGATGTTGACCCAGGAGGGTGGCAAGTATAATCTTCTCTAGATAGAGCTGCAAATTTACCGCTACAATCTATACATAGCTTTGTTTTATTATCATCAGCAACAACCGTGTTCTCTGCATTTATCACTCACCTGACAAACCCAACTTATTTCAGCTGAGATGCTTTTTATCCAATGCAACATTGACATTCCCAATACCATTGGCCAGTCCTTTGTGGAGAACTTCAGCCTTTGGCCATGTTGTGGTCTATTAATGAAGAGAAGATAATCCAGCAGCCATATAAGTGGGGCCATATTTTATGAACTTTGAATGGTCTCCCAGGAAGAGCAAATGACTAGCACAGCCTAAATTTTACATATAGCATTTTACATATTAGAATGTAAAGCTGAACTCAGAAGGGAGCACCAAGTAATGCAGATCAAGACTGTGCTTCCAGGCAGGGGTTGTAGCTGCTCAATGGGGTTCAAATGGCAACTCTTCCCATTCCAACACCTTGTTACTTAAAGGTGCTAGTTAGAAGCAAAGGGGAATACTATTCCAATTTTAATCACACTTCAAAAGAAGTGGAAGTGTTGCAGTTATCCACTAACCACTCCTTAACAAGAAACCTATACGTGATCGTAGATCCAATTTAAAGCCTAACTTACAGAATTAAAGTTAAGTTATATGCTCATTCAGGTGTAGGTTGGATGTATATACTTTTTCTTATTCGTAAAGCCGCACTAAAGCTTTAAAGACGAACCAAACTCATTCTGATTATCTACCTTTTCGAGCAAGTTTTCATATTATTTATGGGCAAATTACCAGCAAATGGTATTTTTTCCGATAAGCAATGCATGCTGGGATGCCACCTTTCTTCCATTTGTAATTGTGAGATAGTTGCTGCTTTTTTGACAAGCACCTTAAGCAACTGGATATCCTTACTACTACCCCATCAGTCAGGATTTTCTCAAAGGTAAAATGACTGCACGGGACTCGGAATAAAGATCCTCTGGGTTTTAAGATTTATTTATGGAGCATAACCAAGCACCAAAACCATATCTAGGCTCATTCAGTTGGGAAATAAGTTTGTCCAGGTGAGTTAATTCCTCTTGTCCTATCTGTAGGGTTCTGCATCCTTCCTTATTCATTGTCAAATAGGTCCACAATAATCACCATAAAAGGTGCCTAAATTTGAGGTGGAAGTTTCCCTTTTAAGTCAGGAGAGTTAACTTCTTTTGTGCAAGTGTAGTCCTGCTTTCAACTTCATTGATTGTTTATTAGGTCTACAATGTCACAATATTTAAGGTGGAAGGTCCTTTGAAGGCCAGTGGAATTAAACCCACTTGTCCTTATTTCAGGTCTTGAGTCTACCCTCATTCATAGGTCAATAACGTCACCAGGAAAGGTGTTCATTATAAAGGTGGAAATTCTTTAGACTAAGTGAAATAGCTCCTTTTGTGCTATCGGGGTCCTGCTTCCAGCCTCATTGATTGTTTAATACAGAGGTGTCAAAGTCAAATACACAGTGGGCCAAAATTTAAAATTTAGGCAAAGTCGTGGGCCAAACTTGAAACTGAAATAGCCCCGCTACTACAATTTACTGAGTCAAGAAAACAGTCCAGTGCAGGTCTTAATGGTATGTTCCAGTGGCTGGAGCTCCCTCTTCACTGATATAGCACCACTACTACTTTTCCCTACGTCTATAAAACAGTCCATTCCAGGGCCAGGCATAGGCATAGAGGCCGCTGGTCTATAGACGCGAGTGATGCCGGGAATTGTAGTAGCGGGGCTATTTCAATGCAGCGGCGGGCCAGCTGCAATTCATATTTAGGTTTTTTTGGGGGGCCAAAAAAAGGACATTGTGGGCCAGATTTGACACCCCTGGTCTAATAGGTGTACAATGTCACAATAGCAAATGACACAATTTCAGGTTGAAGTTCTTTAACCCTCCTGGCAGTATTTCGAGTGTGGCTTGGGGTGAAATTTCTTTACAGAAAATGGTAATCCCGTGCCACACTCGGGGTGGAATTGAGGACTTACCTGGTCCTCATGAGCCCGCCTCATCTTCCAGCGATCACGGCCAGGCATCTAGGTCCAGTTGGTGATACCTAACCGGCATCGGCGTCCAGTTGGCCAACGTTTTATACAAAATAAATTGGACATGGTGAATTCACACTGACTGTTGGTGAGCCTTGGTGGAAGTTGACAGATCCTAGTAGGATGACTTCAGCTCTAGATTGGAACTAAGGAACCAGAAAAAAAGATAACTTTCCTTGAGCAGGATAATCACACCATACTAGTTGTGTTTTATAGGGATTGTATATCGAAGGATCTACTTCAAAGACTTTGCCAATGATCTTTCCTGGTTTATAAACATAACTCCTGTCTGATGAGCCCCAAAGGAGACTGGACTAGGTGGTCAGTTAAGTAAGGGGACTTGCCCCTGAGTGTGTCAGTGCCATCTGCTGGAGAATACCTGCAGAAACATGTGAGCAGTGGATTTACGGAAGCGGGGTTGGAAGAACACCTGAGTGAAAGGTGGAGGCATGGGTAGGACTGAATGTGTATGAGGTCCTGGCTATAATTCAAGGAAAAAAGACCCCAATCTCTCTCGCTTTTCCTTTGCAGCAAAGCCAGGGTAAAGGGTATAGAGAATGAACCTAATAAATAACATATCACTTTACTTCTTTGTAACCCTTCTTTAGCTTCCTTTAAATAGCTATTGAATATTTGTTAATTATTTTCTCTAATAATAAATGTCTTTTTTAAGGTCTGTGTAATTATTAAGCTATTAGAAACAGAGTAAAGGTTTAGCTCTCAAGAAATGGAATAGCACAAGGCAAATAGAAATTTCTGCTGCCTACCACATTGAACATATAATATTGTGTTTCCCAAACTTTTTAACATAGGGAACCCTTGAAATAACTTTCAGGTCATCAGAGAACCCCTTCTATAATTATTATATCCATGGCTGACAGTATATTAGTATGGTGGTCAATAGAGGGAATTCCTCTTACATTGCTGGCTGGTGGGATGGCTGCCACCCCTACCAATAGCCAAAAAAGGAATCTGTTAAACAGACTTATAATTCACAAACTCCTCATTGCTTAGGGTTCCCTGGTTGAGAAACACTGATCTAATGGGTCCACAATGTCATTGACCATACCCAGCACATATAATCTATATTTAAAAATATAATAGTACCATAGTCTGGTCACCAAGGATGAACAGTGCAACCGCACAGCTCTGGAAAACTAATTGAAAACTCAGCCTAAGCATTATGGCCCTGAACAGGTAAAGGAGGTCATCTTTATTCAGCTGATTTGCTAAAGGAACATGGATAAGACTTCAGGTTAAGTTTTGCCAGATCACCGAGTCTGAGCTAATTTGCTTTAGCTGAACGGTTCAATGCTTGCCATAAAACATTGCAATAAAACTTTGTTACAATGCTCAGAATTCTTTTTTATGCATATAGGTTAAGTTACGGTTTGAGGCCAGTTAAATGCAAACAGAGCCTAGCGTAATCCTTCTTAAATAAGTATGTAACCACAAGTCATTTCCAACATGAGAAAAGAGAACTTCAAGAAGATTCTGAGGCTGCAATTATAGGCCCAAAACTGCAGCATGGTAATCGCGCGCCCGAACATCTACTTTAATTTATACCCTATGGAAATGCTGCGGATACAATATCGTCAGATTCTCTGTAACACTCCGAGAGGCAGAATCTTGGCTCAGAGACAGAATCTGCAGCTGTAATGGAGCTGAACACACACAGTGAGCAATGAAGGATTTACAATGTGAAAAAAAATACAAGCAAAAAGCTGACAGTTCTGCAGCAGCCTTGTCCAATTTGTATCCGTCTGGATACACATCGTTTGTCAGTTGTGTGTTCTGCCATTAAGTGAGTAATAAAATATTAACAGGCAGAACGGGGGAACTCGGTCTGAACAGTCAAAACACAGCTGAAGGTGAGCCGAAACCCCCAGGATAGGATCAGAGCCAAAAAAAGGAGAAAATAATTAAAGGGGACCTGTCATAAAAGAACTTGCTGACCTCTCTTTTGGGAATGCAAGTTATGTCTGTGAAGGTTCTGATCCAGGTCATGGTAAAGCTGGTATCAGTTACTAGTTAATGTTATTTTCAACCAAATTATTATAGTATATTGTAGAGTATAATTATAAGTCTATAGGCCTGATTTATTAAAGCTTTCCTAAGCTGGAGAAGATACATGTTCATGAGTGAACCTGGGTGAACCAGCAAACATGGAATGGATCACCCAGGTTCACCAATGAAAGTTTATCTTCTACAGCCTTGGAAAGCTTCAATGAATGAGGCCCTATGTGAGATTTTCAGTAACTTGGGTTAGTTCTACTTTAAAGCAGAACTTTAATTCTGATGAAAGCTGATGAACCTGAAAAAAAACCCTTATACCTCCCCCTACTATGTAGTATCCCTGGGTATTTTCCTAAATTCACTTTAAACTGTACTGTTTAATTCCTTTATCTTAGCTCCTCTGACGTCTACACAGGGGCTGCAAATGATCCATTCTCAGGATTAGGAGCAGGAGGAGACCGCAGTCCCTGGCAGTCTCTGGGACAAGTAAACAATCAGAGGCAGAAGATGTGCCAGTGCAGGGAACATAGAGATTAATCTCTCTGCTGCTCCCAGACCTCAGTCATCCTGTGTATCCCCATGTAGTGCCATCAATGGTTTTCATATTCTGCACACATGCTGTACATTATATTGTGCAGGAATCCATTTATCTCTCCAATTTATTATAATCAGAACAACTCTACTCTAAACGCAAATCTAATCCTTGCTCCATTTTCTCCTACCCCATATGAGCTCATTTCTATCCCAGTTTATTACTAAACTTTGTCGTCAGCTATCCTCTGCCACAGTTGACATCACAATACATTCCAAACCTCAGGTTCTCTGTATTGTGTCTGTGCAGGCACATGGTTAGCACAGAAGGTACAACCCTGTAATACCAGGACTCACTGAACACGTTTTGTTGCTCCAGTGAGTATAAGGATATTTAAAGCCTGTGCAAATAAAACAACGTGACGACAAAGAGTAAGCTTCAGCTCAGCCTTTCAGTCAGCAAATTCTTGGACATGATGCATTTGCATGCAAAGGATTTTTTTAAGGTTCTATTACTCACTGAATCAGTACAAAAGCATTCCTGGATGGATCAGACAAGAAAACATCCACATGAAGCTGAAAGTAAATGAATGACAGAACAGAGAGCAAATAGCTTAATAGGGAGGGGCAGCACAAATAGAGTAGGAATAGGCTGGCTGATCCTTATAGTTCATCAGACAAAAATCAGGTAGGCTCAAGACACCTGCTGCAGCTTCTAAAGCTTGTTGTGTGGAAGTCACATTGTGCAGAGAAATGGGACTAATCCCTTTCAGCAGCAGAGGCTATATACCAGTCTGCAGAAAGAAAGGTAAGGATGGAGATTTAATTCTAAGCAGCTTTAATTCTAAATTTAAGTCTAGCTCATAAATGTGAGGAATGTAAATCTTCCATAAGTAGGCTTCCAAATTTATAATAATTTTATAATGAGTAATTTATTTCTTTACTAACTATGATTGTGTTACCCATTTGTTGTTTCTTCACTATTAGTTATTCACTTTTTTTTTGCACCTTTCCTATCACCTTTATTGTTTTTTGTTTTTGGTGACTTCAACAATACTTTAAAAAATTGTCATTGTATCCAAATTATTTATTTCTTCTCTCCTCTTCTATGAAGCTGCTAAGTGCACCCAGGCCGTACGAGGATAAAGCCTGACAGCAGAAGATTTGTAAAGACGTAAACGGCCCTCCGAGCTGTGCTGAAACCGGCAGCATAAACTCCATATGGCTTTCCTGGACATTTGTGGAGACAGCAGCCGCACAGTCTGGTAGTTAGGTATTCCTGCCATATTTCAGCTTTCACACATAGAATTAGAAAGAGCAATGGAAACCCTTCAAAAGCAGGCAGGGAGAATTGGAGAGCGGTGTGCCTCTAATAATAGGGGACACATGTGATTGGATGGGATGCGATTATGTTTTGTCATTTCAAATAATGCTACGTTCAGCTAAAATAAATCTGTCATTTAAGGGTCTGGATAAATAGGAATTCCACTTTTTTTTACTAAAAAATGGTATAGGAAGTGCTTGGGGGTACTAATGTAATGCTATCTTTAACAAAGCCCCCTAACAAACCCCTACTTCCTTTTTTGGGTTCCAGATATTAAGAAGATGGGGAACAACATTGGGACCACAATAGAAATGGATCGGGCACTGTCTATAGGACACATAGGCTCTATTTATAAATTATTTCTCTGTCAATTCTTCTGAAATTCCCTTAGAGGTATTTGAATCTCTCTACACTCCTTGTTTCAATTATGGGCTAATTGACAGGGTAATAATTTATAAATACCCCCATAGTCTCAAACCAAATCTACAGAATAAATGGAAAAACACCCCTACAGTGTCTTATTAATGGAGGAGAATAGCTGAATAATAATTGGGGAATGAGGCTGAATGTATATTATATCAGCCTTTGCAATGACTCATGGAAACATGTGAGAACCTCAATATACTGGCGGGCTGATAGAAACAGAAAGCAGAAGAATGTTAGATGTGTTTTCACAGCAATGGCCATTTTGGCACATTTAAAGGCATTCTACATTACAAAGGTTCTGCCAAAGAACTGTCCTTCTCATCCATACCTAGGATTTAGATGCCATAGGAAAATTATCTACTAAAGTTCTACATTATAAATTATATAATATTATGGACCTATAAACTAGCAGTAATGGCTTGATAATATAAAAAGCATTTCTAACTATACCAGGTCTACCAATATGCAACTGTGAGAATAAATGGGCAACAAATAGGCAATCATAACCATGCACGGGCTATAACAGTGACGATACACTGGTATGTCAATACCAACATCAGTAATAAGAGATTGAATAGCATTCTCTATCTTGCTCCCACCTCTCCATTGTGATGCTACTCGTTCCAATATACATCTTGGATCATATGGTTCTGTAGTGTAAATCCCAGAATTTATTATTAGAAATTGTAGTTCCATAAAGACACATGGTTGGGTGTATCAGGCGTGTTCTAGCATTGCACGAGATACAGGGGGTCATTTGCTCATCAGTTTCTTGTAGAGGGATCCACCATAGTTAAAACCACTCTATGGCTTTAATCAACTGCCACTGAAATCAGAAAATTCTACTTTATGTATAAACTGTTCAGGACATTTATCTGGACAGGGAAGAATTCCAGAATAGCAAAGTATATACTTCAACAACCAGTTAAAAATGGAGGTCTTAATTGCCCAAATATAGAGCTATAAAATTGGGCAACAATTACTAGATACAATAGGGATTGGATACATGGACACTAATGCTTCTTTAGAGCAACACTTGATCCCAGGGACCCATCTTCTTTACCTCTTGCATATACATAGAGAATATTTGCCCTAATCTATCCTACAGAATCCACTTCTGTACTCTGCCTGGTACGTTTGGCCGAAAATCAGGAATACATTTTTGTTGAATAGCCACCCCTCCTTGTTCCTTCCTCTATGGCGAAACAATGATTTTCATTGGATAATACAGAAAAATCAAGGAGACTTGAGGGCACTGAAAGTTAGATCCTCAGTTGTCAGAAAATATTTTCACAATCGGCCATGACTGCATTGTATTGGGGATGCGAACCTTCCCTTATTTACAGGTAAACTCTTATGTATCATCCATCATCAAAAATGTATCACCCAGAGATTGGCCCAATCCTTTGGACAAGTTGTTAGTGGCCCCCAATCCTGGTAAAAAAGCCATAACTGAAGCCTATAATGCTTACGGGGTTCACTTAGACCAGGGGTCTGCAAACTTTTTTAGCTACTAGGCTATTTCAGGAGGTCAAGAAGGCACACTAGGCCGGACTCTCTCTCGAGTCTCACACTGATGGCTCCACCCCCCACCAAGAACGCCCTTGAAGGGAAATCCCTCTCCTCCATATGCATTGCGTTGACCCCTTACCCTGGAGGCGGAGGTTTTAACACCGGCCACGGTAAATAGGGAAGGAAGGCATAAAAGGGAGGCTAAAGAGCTGCACGCGGCACCGGAGCCCCAGGTTGCCGACCCCTGCCAGCCGGGATTAGGCTAGATCGACCAGGGGGGCTAGGCTCTACCTGGCCTAAAGGCCGGAGTTTGCTGACCTCTGACATAGACTATCAAACCAGGAATACTGGATTGTGCTTCTGCAGAGCGTGGCAAACTAATACTGCCACAGGGAGATGATCATGAAACTTTGCCTATATTTCACTACTACGTTCCCAACAGATGGGACTAAGCTCTTCTTCGCAATATTTAAAATGTGGAAACCCTGAGGCAGATCTATACCGCATTTTGTGGAATTGCCCCAAATTAAGTACTTTTGGAGGATGGTGGGGATGTATTCTCTTTGAAATTTGGTGAAGTATCTACCATTAACTCCCGAATGGGCAATATTTAGGGAAGTATGCCTTCAGGGCACTAGAATCACTAAAGGTTGCAGCAATCTTCTCCTAATACTTTCAATGGTTGCTAAAAAGACCATTCTACATAATTGGATTCTATCAAACCCGCCCTCACTCAAATTTTTTCAAATTATGGTTTGTATTGCAAATTGAATGGGTGGAGGCCTCCTAATCTAAGGAATCTCGGGTTGGGGTTTCTTTGAAGTCTGAGAATCATATATAGCTACGCTACCAATTGACATACGAAAAAGAGTTCTTTCCACTTTTGAAATGCCTATCGCCTTTTGGGCAACGATCCCCCAATGTATCATCGTTCTATGGCTAATGTGGGACAATGAGAGTCCACTATGATAAACAGTTTAGTAAGATTTATGTTTATTGAATCGCCACATTCTCTACAATAAAACTTTGCGATTATGATTTATATTACATTGACTTTTATTCTTGATCACCAATTCAACCAAAATTTAATATTTGTTTTGATTTCTTTTTGTTTCGTACTCTGGACTGGGGGGGCGAGGGAGAGTTTTTGTTAAATACATTCTGTAACAATGTACTATACTATGTTGTACTATACTGGGCGCATTGTGTTATCTTGATCCCAATGATTCTCTACTGCTATTTTCTTTATTACCGCTATTTTGTGTCCAATTCATTATTAAAAAAATTCTTCATTACTGACTCCTATATAGCAGTGTCATCTTGCGACCTATCAGGGTAAAATGGGTAGTCAGAAGTGGTAGATCAAGCATGGAATTGTTTATAGTCATGGTGATGGCATTGTAGATCTGAAGGTAGTGTAGCCAATGGATTTTCCTATTGTAAAATCATCTGTACCATGAGCTGCTGCCAACCAGCCCTATATATCGCACAGGCGTGGTCTGGGGGGCCAGCTGCTACCTAGCCCAGTCCAACCATACTCCTAGCTGGTTTCACTACTTTTGTCATCATGGAATGGTAAAGCCAAAAAGAGCCCTCAGTGGTCCAGAGACCATCCAAAGTCTCCTGGAGGTAATCCAGCGAGTTCCCAGCTATGCCTGTATTCCAGCAACAAAGCAATATAAGCTTCCTATATCTAATAAAGGAGTTTAATATGTTTGACCCATTATAAGGTCTCCCAGACCATATGTAGAGGCGGGCTGGCCAGCACACATCACCCCAGTCTGCTCCCCCTTGTAATACAACGTTACGTATAAATGTTTCATCTGCCTGGTATTTTCAAGGATGAATGCCTTAGAATCCTGGTTCTCCCGGGTCCATTAGAGGAGAGGCTGTGCTGGCTGGAACATATGCTGCTGCTCATCCACCCACACAGACCTCTGCACTGCCTGAACACTCTTATTATCCAATGTATGGAAGCAAAACAGAACTGTTCTGTAGGTGCACATTGCCATTTCCTATACTTACCTATCTATTATCCCAAATCTATCTATTCTTAATAATCATGCAAAATGATAAAACTGCTCATCAGTCTGAATTGTACTCAGTTGGTGGTGACACAAAAGGGGTTATTTACTAAAGGAATTTAATAAAAAATGTTCACTACAAACATCAGGTCACTGTTCGAGAAAACACTTGATGAATGACATCAGTGGATCGCTGTTCGTGTCAGATTTTCACCTGAAACAAGCACAACCATTCATCCCAGACAACAATCATCTGACAGGTGTATGAGTTTTACCATGGTGAATTATCAATTGAAAAAGGTAATTCACTTAGCTTAGTGAATGTGGAAATAGTTCACTCTGTAAGAATACCCAATCACATGCAAGGAAATCCACAAAAAGTCAGCAGAGCTTCATCTTATGTACTAAGCTAAGTGAACTAACCCTTGGAAGGAGATAATTCACTTTGCAATGTTATCTGTCCTTATTTATTTAGTGTATTGACTTCAATGCCTAGAGATGTGAGCTGGGGCTCTTTTGTCAAATCCACAAAAAACCTTATTGAGAAAGTAAAGCTACGTACACACTTCCAATTATTATCGTTGGTAAACGAACGACGAACGATCCTGCACGATATCTGCGAACGATCGTATAGCACCGATCCTGTACATACAGATAACGACACGATCGTTCGCAGATTTTGTACACACGATAGATGCGATCGATGTGTTTGAACGATACAGGAAGTGACGTGCACCACAGGAAGTGAGCGAACGTTCGTTCACCGTGCATGCTCAGACCACGGACGATCAATGAACGACCGTACACAAGATAGATGGTCAACGATCGTCGTTCAATCCGATCCGCCGGTCCGGTCGTTCATTTCCAACGACTATCCTCGTTCGTCGGCGGCGTTGGTTACTTTTTTTACGAACGACTTTTGCCCAATCGCTCGTTCGTCGTTCGTTCGTCGTTCATTTCCAACGATAAAAATTGGAAGTGTGTACGCAGCTTAAGTTAAGAACCTTAATCTGACGCGTTTCATAATGAAAAAGTAAGTACAAACAATGTCAGTCTTCTGTAGCTAAACATTGATGCAATCCTCACAGCTTTGACTGATATAGATTTGGTTTTGCTTAGGAAGTCCTAGTAACCAATTGGTGGCACTTCATTGGCATTGTGGCTGGCTTGGGCATTTCGCCCCCTGTGGGTGCCATCCCTTCCCTTTCCTTGTTCTTGAATCGCCTGCTGTGGATGAGAAATTGTGAATAGGACAGATTTGACATTGGATAGGTGGAAATTCATCACTAATATACAAGATGACCCTGCTGTTTGCTTGCCCCTGAAGAAGCGATAATAACCACAAACACGTTGCGCCGAGCTGGAGGTGGGTATATGTGTTTCATACTGGAAATGCTATGCTATGCTGTGTGACATTATCAGATTTATGTACATTCTAGCCACTGATATTTATAATTTAGCTATGTTGTCATTCAAATAAAATAAAAGTTGTTTTTTTATTTTAAAAAAATTAAACGTTTTTATTAATAATATTAATTATTATTATTATTATTTTTATTAAACAGGATTTCAATAGCGCCAACTTATTACACAGCGCTGTACATTAAATAGGGGTTGCAAATGACGGACGAATACAGACAATGACACAGGAGGAGAGGACCCTGCCCCGAAGAGCTTACAATCTAGAATATATTAAAATTAATGCCCCCAAAACCCCCTTAACTACTCTATTTTTTATTTATTGTTAGATGAAGATTGGGTATTTCATTCAGATCACCACCTCCAAACTGGAATGGGTTGATGTGAATAGCTGTTTGTATCGTTTCATGTTCCGTGTGATTAAGCCGAAGACAGACCAAAACGCGTCAGTAAAAAACATGGCTTTTATGTTAAATACTCTATAAACTCCATGAGGTCGATTCATAAATGTTTTCATCTAAGATTAAAAAACATGTGAATCAACCTTTTACCCATAACTAATAAATATTTTTTAAACCAATATAAAAATATGCAAATGTTGGGTGAAAGCATTTATAAATAGATCCTATGGGTGGATCTGCCATATAGTCAGAGTTCCAGATAACATGGCTTTCTATTAAACAGGTGATGCATTCATCTCAAAGGTTGAACTGTAAAGCCAACAACACCCCAATAGCCATCACATCTTTTTTCTCTTTTAACCACATCACATGATCTAGGTGATCTGCCTGGTGAACATGACTTTCACCATTCCATTCATTCCTAAATTTAATATTGTATACAGTAGCAATTATGTGAATTTGTGGGGTTACACAGAGTCAAAATGGGTACTAATATATCAAACCGATAAAAAGAAATGGTAATTTAGCTCAGGGAACACGCCTTATTGGCTGTATGGCTCCGGTTGTTGTCCCGTGTGCCTTGCTTGCAATTTCTGTGTTGTCGGTCTCCACTTCCAATTAAAAAATTGTGTTCACTGGTCCCAGCACCATTTCCCCTTCCTTTATGGCATCTTATCTGGGCTGTTATAGGCAATCAAAAATCCCCCTATCCAGAATCCAATGAAATGATTTACTAAAGGAATTTAGGCTGTTCACCAAGCAAATGAATAATTCGCTTTGATTAGGGAAAGCAGTCCAAAGAATACCAAATCAGGTGCAAGAAAATTTAACAAACATATTCCTTCGTCACACATGATTGGATAGTTGAAGTCAGCAGATCATCACCTCATTCATTTAGCTAAGTCAATGGAGGACCCACTTTGCTAAGTGAACAGACTATATTAGTAAACCAACTCAGAAAGCACTGAAGCAGTTGCAAACAAACCAGCCAGATAATGAGAGGTCAGTGATGAACGAGTCCATAAAACCTCAATTGAGAAAACAAAAAAAATCTAATTTGGATAGCCTGGGCCCTTTAAACCCTTCCGCACTGAATGCTGCTATTTTTAAATGCTGATACAGTTTAGAAGGTATTTGTCTCTATAAAATTAAATATTCATGAGGGAATTTCGCCTTCGTAGTCCTCCCTTCATCAGAATTTAAAGATAAAACCATAAAACAAACACGGGTTTAAAAAAATGGAACTCTCAGCATATTTCTAATGAACAGATGCATCTTTGTTTGTTACATATTAGCTGCATCGCGGGTGCTTTACATAATGCGGAAACGAGGACACAACTTGGTGTTCTAAATATCAGGCTGCAGCAAAAGGCAACTGGTAACCAGTGGGGATCATTTAATGTTAGCTGACCATACAATGCAGTTAGATTGTACAACCGCTGATCACACAAATGGATTGTAATGTGTGTCCAGATGAATCCTAAACTTTGTCATCAGCTCACCTCTGTGTCTGCTGACAGCACAAAAAATCACAAAGCTCAGTTCCTTTGTATTGTGTTTGTGATGTGCAGGCACAAGGTTAACTCAGTAGATACAACCCCGAAGTACTATTAGATACTGAACATTTTCTGACTCCAGTGAGTGTAAGTTTTCTATGTGAAATAAATACAGTGACAGCAGAATAATAAACATCAGCAAGGTCAAGGTTTTTTGCAGCCCTGCCTCTCACATACTGTATCAGTACAGTATTCATCGAACACCACATGCACTAATAGCAAGACCTAAATCATTTAGGGAGGGTGCTGTTCATTCCTTCAAACCTCCTACATTCCTTGCACATATAGGAGTCCTGTCCCAGCATAGGAAGCCACCCGACACTGATACCTTATCTGAATATCTCTTCAGTGGATTCCCAAATCATTACTTCACAAAAAGGAAAGAAAATCTTTTCCCTTTTTTCCACCAATTATTCTCCTTGTGTACAATGTCCGCTGTACATGGCCATTGCAGTGGTCCATTGCCACCATCTTTTATATGATGAAGACAACCAAAGTGTTGCAGCCACAACATCCAAGGACAGGTAAGCTGCAATACATTTTTCTTTTTGGGATTAGAAATACCTGAGACCTGAGCCAGACCATTGGATTGGAACTGGATATATTTAGTAACCCTCCGGTGAGCCAATTTCGTGCCTGCACAGCCTCGATTATCAGATCTACCTTGCTGTCCACCATTAAGCTGCGATCAGTTAGATAAGCTGATTTACAAAGACAGACAATACCGGTAAGAAGGGAGGATTAGCAAACTCATCTGAAGATTGTCCTAAGTAGGTGGACAGGTTACTGCAACATCGTGTGCCAAAAACTCGGATAGAAGGGTCCTTTTAGGTCAGGGCTGTCCATCAAGGGCCGAAAACAGGCCAGGATTTGGGGAAGAAAGAATTTGTGGAGATTTAGAGACAAAATTTTTGAAAAATTTAGAAGCCAAAAAGTTTTTTTTTTGAAGATTTAGGGGCAAACAAAGGGATTTTGGAGATTTGGAAACAAACAAAAGGCTTTTACTAATGGATTGAAATGCCCTGAATTTTGAAAAAAGTTCAACTTTGACCAAATTCAAATCTGATTTTCAGTGTTTTTGTTGTTAGGGGTTGGGTTTTCCAGTGGACCTCTATCACCAGATCCCACAATTTTACCCTACTATACCTTTTTTGGATTCCATAATTTGGTCTGGATGCCAGGAACTTTCCAACCATCCTTTAAAATCTGGCATCATTGTCTTTCCATTGACTTGACTGAAATTCCAGCTCAGAGATTCCAAATTTCAAAGGTTCAAAGAATTGAGAGAAACACAACTGATAATTCCACAATTGACAATTTACATGGGGTGTTTTGGTTTATTGCTAGATTACATATAGGTATACAGATAGGAAGTAGATTTAAGGAACTTTTTGGCCACTGCCAGGGACAGAAGAGGACCAATGTTTTTGGAATTGGAGTGATTAATTTATGTGGTGATGGCTCAATGTGAATTCATGGGCGGATGCTTGAATGTAAATCCACTGTTTCATCTACAGTGATTTTACATGATATGATGCCACCCCGTATTGAACTTCTTGGCTCAAAAGTTTTTCATTTGCTTTGCCCATTTAGCTTTGGAGGAATATTTTGTGACAAGCACGCAATATATTACTTACCTCCGTGTTATTTCCCTGATGAAGTGGAATTGGATCTGCAAACTGTGTAGAAAAAATAAAACTATTTATGGTTTATTAGAGGACCCGGCTTGTGTGATAATTGTATGTATGGTATATCCACCTCTGAGTATAATGGATATGGTCTTTCAATTACTTGAGATTTATGGAGGTTTTTTGTTGCTCATGTTGCAAACTTTAACTATACTACTTTATCATATTTAAATAAAGTTTTTGGATGTGAAATGTTGTTGCCCTTAAATCATTTTTGTTTCTGTATTATACATATTTGGATCTGGCACATTGAATAATTATGCCTTAGGGGTCATTGCTTAAAAAAAAAAAAATCGTAAGATAAGGTAAAATGGCCCCCATTGAGAACCAAATTTGATAGCTCCAAAATAGGTAAATAGGCTGATCGCCAGAAAAATGGTATTATTAATACAAAGATCCCCCCATTTTTCAGTTTCCCATTTTTATAAAAGTAGTGGTTAGCCCAAAAGATGAAGGAAGAAAGACAATTATTTGCTTGATTGCTACTTTTATATTTGAAAGCAATTCAGAATTTACGTTTTTTTTTCACCATATTTTTAGTATTGATCAGCCTAAACACCACTTTATAGATCACCACCAGAAAACATTTACTTTAAACATTCCATAGGCCACATTGGGGTATCAGTGGAATTTTTTCAATGCTCGCCACTTCAAGTGAATGGAGCTTGTAATTACCATTTAAAAGCCTGATTCCATTGGATGCATGTTGGTATATCTGTTTAATTAGCACAAAGAGTACATGTCGTTCCTGACACAAATTAAGAACCGTCTCCTCTACTTCCGCTGCTGCTCAGATTTATACTTCTGCTCCGAGCGTTTTTGTTGTTTGTTGTTGTTTGTATGTTGTTTTTGCAGAATTTGAATGGGCAACATGCCAGGATGCTAAAGTCTGAATGGAACCAAAAGTAAAAAGAAAAAAAGCAATAGAAGCAGCCAATCAGTTAACAAAGACAGAAGGTTGAGTTGCTCAGTCTGCTGCTGGTCCTGTCACTGTCCAACCACAGCTTGGGCAGGTGCAGGACAAACACCTGCCCTTTCCACCAGCTTCTTGTCATATCATGAACTAATTGGCTACTTGTGCCGCTTCTTTTTATCACATTCTACCTCTGCTGTTAAGGGACTGCAGAGAAAGGACACCGGGTCATAATCAGGTACTTACTCTTACTCTGCTTGCATGTAAAATAAGTGTGGTAAAAAAAACTTATTGTGGGGTGGTTACCATATGTGTTTTTGGAGATCCATGTGGTCTCTCCATCACCAGTTAGAACCACAGTCGGGATTTTATAGCTGTTCCTGGCTTTCTGGCAAGAAGAAGGACCTCAATTGACACCCAGAAAGAGGAGAGTCAGCCTTGCCTGGCTTTATCACATGTACACAATGCATGCATACCGAGCTACAAAAGATGAAGCTTCCCAACCACCAGGTAGAGGGGATGCTGACATGCCAAATGAGATTGAGCTTCAGCTTAATTAGGCGCAGTGACAGCTAGAGCCAGGCAGAGTCCTCATAAGACATGACACTTGCAGGACTGACCAATCATTCTTGGTTGTGCAAGGAGGGTTCCTTTTACGAAGCTGTGGGCCACGGAGGGTCTAGTAGTGACATAGTAAAAATGAAAATGAATCAGAAAGTTAAATTTGCTGCCCATAAATTTCCTTACTGAAGACTTATATCGAACAAAATAGAAAATATTGGAACTACTCACGCGTTTCACTTTAAGTTAGCTCTGTAAAATGCTCTATTGCAATGCATCTTTCAATAAAGACTTTTGTATGTAGAAACAGTAACACATTTCTAAAGTTCGTGATGTTGTTCTGCATTTATTAAACTTAGTGTTTTATGTATTTATTTAAGTAGAGTTTACCTTTTGGACAATAGAAGTGGAAGCCCTGAATAAATCAAAACCCTACAGGATGTCCCACACAACCATTATTAGCTGGAAAACCATGTTAGGTAAACCTGTCTGAAACTAATTCTACTTTGCCACTAAGGGCACCATAACCCAGTGTACCGCAGTGCATACATTTTTTGAGCATTGCATTTCACAACACAGCACAGGCTATCATTACAATCCCCAACAATGCAAAATGTGCTATAATGTAGATTCATGCAGAACACTGTAGACATGCATTTGGGCTGAAATAAACTTTGCTTTAAAATTCACCTCTTTAGTAACCATGCATTATAGTAATATGTATTATGGTGTGAATATACCCCAAGGCTAAGCTTCATTGGCTGCCATCTACTGTATAATGAGGGTCCCTCAATGGTCACCATCACAGGATAAAGGTATGCACAACCCACAAACCCAAAACTTTATTTGTCCAAACAAGCAGTAAGGACAATCCATCTTCCAATATGGTCCACCAACCAGAAGCTTGGTCATTGGACAAAGGGAAGGAAATTGACTCCAGCCTTGTAGTTGAGGAACACAAGCCCTTAGTAACATGAATTTGGTGAGAGAGGTTCACAGAAGAAGGTTTTCTGGCTAATAGAAAGTTAATAGAAATAGAAAGAGCACCACTTTTACCTTTAGGCTTATTGTCAACAATTTTGTAAAATTTCGAATGCATAAGAAGATATAGAACCTCTGTTGACACCAGTGGCTTAGTCATTGAACAAGGGTATGGGAAATGTCCCTAGCCTTGAAGGTGGGAAAGACAAGCCCTTAAGTAAACCTGGATTCAGTGAGGTTCACAAAAGTTCAAGTCAAACTCATGTTTAGTGTTTTGGATAAATGGGAAGAAATAAAACTTATGTTCCTACCAGGGGCTTAGTCATTGGATAGGGGATGTTATTTGGCCTTAGCCAAGGAACAGAAACCCATGGTAAAGTGAATTTGGTTTCCAAAGTTTTTTGACTTACAAAAGGTTAAAAATTAAAGAACACCACATATTTTTAACCTTTATGCTTATTATCCAAACAATGTTTTGAAATTTGGATGCATTGGAAGACATAGAACCTTTGTTCCCACCAGTGGTTAGTCAATAAACAAGGGGTTGAAAAATGTCCCAAACCTTGAATTTGAGGAACACAAGACCTTGGTAAAATAAATCTTGTTTCAGAGACGTTCACAGAAGAAGTTTTTTCAGCTAACAAGTTAAATGAATAAAGAACACCCCTTATTTTTTATTTTTAGGCTTATTGTCTAAAAAAATGTTTTAAATTTTGGATACATAGGAAGAAATAGAACCTCTGTTCCCACCAGGAGCTCAGTCATTTTGTAAGATAGATAGTAATTGGCCTTAGCCAAGGAACAGAAGCCCATAGTGAAGTGAATCTGGTTTTAGAGTGGTTCACAGAACAAGGTTTTCTGGTTAACAAAAGATTATAAGAATATGGAATACCACTTATATTTTAACCTTTATACTTATTGTCCATTTTTTGGAATTTTGGAGGCACAGGAAAAAATAGAACCTCTGTTTCCACCGGGGCTTAGTCAATGAACGAGGGGTTGGAAAATGTCCCAAGCCTTGAATTTGAGGAACACAAGAACTTGGTAAAATAAATCTTGTTTCAGGTACGTTCACAGAAAAAGTTTTTTTGGCTAACAACAAGTTATTAGAATAAAAAACACCATTCATTTTTACCTTTAGACTTGTTGTTCAAACAATTTTTTAACAATTTCCGATGCATGAGAAGAATAGAACCCCTGTTCTCATAAGGACTTATCATTGGATAAGGAGATGGTAATTGGCCTAAGCCAGGGAACAGAAGCCCTTAGTGAAGTGAAATTGGTTTCATAGATTTTCACAGAACAAGGTTTTCTGGGTAAAGATTTTAAGAATAAAGAACACCATTTATTTTTTAACCTTTATACTTATTGTTAAATTTTTTGAATATTGGAGGCATTGGAAATAATAAAACCTCTCTTCCAACCAGGGGCCTAGTCGTTGGACTAAGGTGATGGAATTTGACCCTGGCCAATTGACAGAGGTTCCACCTTCCCCACTTTCAAATTTCAAAAATCAGAATTGGACATTACATCATGAGAACTTCATCTTTTCTTTGAATTCACCTGGAAGACACCGCACAGGACACGGCTGAGAACCGAGAACTATTTATTACCTCCGTGTGCGCTACAAATCAAAAACCATACATTCTCAATGCCATTAAAGTGACGTCTTCATTCACAACACAGGGAACTAAGTTCAGAGATACAGTAGGGAAGGTCGGCAGGAAGCAAAGTGTTCTTGCGTGGCGTCAACAGATCAAGAAAGGACAAGTAACACACACGGGGGCGGACGGTTATATACGCTAATTGGCACATCGCTTTATTTTTGGAAAACAAACTGTAGGGAGGGCTAATATTTCTTTTTTTTGTTATTTTTTTTCTTTTTAGTTTTTTGATAAGTTCATTCCATCACATTGAAGAGGAACAAAAAACTGAAAATAAAAAAAAGAGAGAGAGAGAGAACAAAAACAAAAAATTAAAAGACGCCTTTTCTTTTTTTTTTAAAGTTTCACTGAAAAGATCTGGAACCGGGAGGAGTACATTGCACACAGTGTAACAGAGAGATCACGGGAGGCGGTATTAAACTTGGATACAGTGCAAGAGTTTCCAAAATGAATTGATTGAACCATACTGGATAACTCGCCATAACAACACCAAGAAAACACTTAAAAAAATGTTTAAGCCACACTGTTTGACTGAAACTTTCCTGCCTGTTATAGAATCTGCCACACAGAGAGAGAGATAGAAGGGGGGTAAGGGGTGAGGTGGAGGAACCCACGTGAGGAGGAGAAGGGAGAGGGGGAAGATCGAGAGAACGGGTAGGGTGGGTCATAAGGGCGAAACAATGGAGTCCAAGAGGAGATAACGGGGGACATTTCAATGTGTTCAGGCATTTTCTTGGTCCGCCTTGGTTTCGTCACTTGCAGCCTCTTCTTGTTGGGCACTTTCACTAGGTTTGGTTCCTTCTACGTCATCTGCAAGAAGAGCACATTGAGACAGTGATCAGTGATTGGATGTCTTCCTAAAAAATGTGTGTAATCATAGTTATCACTGACCAATGTAATGCCTATTTTTTTTAAGAAACATAAATCTGCCCTCTGGCCTTTCTTTCATAAAATATGCCCTTTGGCTTTCCCTTCATTTATTCTAACCTTCGGCTTCCCATTCATCAAATCTGCCCTCCGGCCTACCCTTTAATAAATCTGCCCTCCAGCCTTCCCTTCAGTAAATCAAGGCAAACTCAATATCAATTGAATATATACATTACAGCCTGAAATATCTTTTTCTCCATTCTTAATTTTTGCATGTTGATTGGAGCAAAATAATTGAGCAATGTAAGTTCCCAGAAAATGTGGTGAAAATTACAATTTTAGTAAAATTTTATCAATTTTTGAAAAAATAAATTGGAGTCACAGGGATGGTATTAGTAGGGTCATTTGTTTTGTTTTGTTTTAGTTTTGAAGAATATAATAAGCTCATGAGACCTGTTCTTTCCCACTGCCAAAATAAAATAAAGGATACCCATTAATCTCTCCATTTTTTATATATGCTAAGAAACTAAAAACTCAAAATGGAAAGCGAGTTTACACAATTAGAATTAATAATTAAAATAGGAAAAGCAAAAAAGAACATAAAAATAAATTAAGCTAACCTAAATTTACCCCAAAAAATGACCCCCATTACCTTTTCATTCTACATTGTTTTTATAGAAAAAAAAAAATTAAATTTAAATAAAAAGTGTAAGGCAACAGTACACACATAATAATAAACAAAAGAAAAAACAGTTAAATAAAAAATTCAAACTATAAATACCTTCATAAACACAACCCCTAAAGTTGAAAAGTAAATTTAACCCTATGCCAATTTCACTGAAAACCTCTACGAGAATCCCAAATAAAACTTTTTACAAATTTGCAACTTTTTGCAATTTATTTATTTATATATATATTTATTATTTTTTACTTAACTTTATTTCACCACTTGCAAAATATTCAGTTTTAAATTTAAAAATTAGGAGGCAAAGGAAAATGTTTTTCTTCCCTACTGAACAGGTAATCCAACAATACATCAATCCTGCTTCATGCCAACCTACCAGTCTTCCCTATAAATCCGCAAATAAGATTACAGCTCCTCTAGGACACAGATTACTTTAATCTCATTTAATCCTACTGTAATTTGAACAACACTATACCGATTTGAAAAGAGGAAAAACATTAATATAATAAACACCACAAAGACGGCTTTGCCTAACAGTGAAAACTAATATTTTACCTTTCTTCAGTCCTGGCTTATCGGCCTTTAAATGTGTTGCTGCAAGGACTTGCTAACATGCTATAGGACTAAAACATTTCACTAAACACCTTTTTATAAGTTTAAGCATTTTCACATTTCCAAATTAAAGGTTAAAGACAAACAGAAGGAAATGTTTCGGTAGAATTTTCAGCTCACAAAAATTTACAAAAAAAATAAAAACAGCCTAAAGCTCTACATTGAAAATCTGTTTGAACAGAACTGAATATACAGGGCTGTGGTTATAAGGAAGTGAATCTGATATTCACCATCAATGGTGGGGAATTAGTCACAGCCATTGGAAACCCATTGCCTTGAAACATTTTCTACCAGTGAATGTGTGCTGATTTCCATAATCAATACTGATTGAATTTAGAGAAAATCTACATTTTGACCTAAAGTCCCTAAAAATATAAAGCCCAAACTTTGTCTTTTTAGTTTTGGATACCATAAGGAAGGAATAGATCTCATGTCAGATTTTAATTGGTGTCTAGGTTCTCAGTGGGGAGATTCACCCTGTTTGTCCTGGTGACATTTGTATTGAAGAAGAAAGTGATAGGAAATCTAAATTGTTACAGTTGTTGCCAGAATAAAAATCTGATGGAGAATCATGCAATGAGAGAACATTGGTTTTGGTGTTTTTGGTGACAACTGTTTAAGGAAGACATTACTTCATTACATTAAAATACTTTTATTTTTTGTTTAAGATTTTTTCTTACTTCCTTGTTGCAGTAACATGACATGACATTTTATGCTTTTTTATTCTAAAATACATTTTTTACCTTCAAATACTCTATCAAAAACTAAAGAAAACATTTTTGCTATAAAATTGCTTCAAGCTAATTATGTAACATGTTAAAAGAAAGGAAGTTAAGATACAAAAGAAGGGTGAAGGGCAGAGAGAATCAAAAGAGAAAGGGAAAAAAAAAGAAAAAAAAGAAGAGAAGAGAAAAAGAAAAGAGAACAAAAAAAATGAGAAATAAAGAAGAGAATGAGAGAAAGAGATAAAAAAAGAGAGAAAGAGAAGAGAAAGTTAAAGACAAAGAGAAGAGGAATAGGAAGAGGAAGAGGAAGGGCAAGAGTAGAGAAGAAAGCGGGAGGCAGGGACAGAGAAAGAATGGGTGTGGGCTAGGGAGATGAAGAAAGAAAGGGAAGAGAAAAAGAAGAGAGAACAAAAAAAGAGAAAGAGATAAAAAAGAGTAAAAGAGAAGACAAAGTGAAAGACAAAAAAAGAGAAGAAAAGAGAAAAGAAGAGGAAGACGAAGGGAAGGGAAGAGAGGAAAAGAAAAACTGGAGGCAGGGAAGGAGAAAGAATAGGTGTGGGCAAGGGAGATGAAGAAAGAAAGGGAAGAGAAGAGAAAAAGAAGAGATAACAAAAAACAGAATAAAATGAGAGAAAGAGATAAAAAAAAAGAGAAAACGAGAAGAGAAAGTGAAAGAGAAAGACAAAAAGAAGAGAAGAAAAAAGAAAATAGAGAATAGAAAGAAGAAGAGGAAGAGGAAGGGGAAGAGAAGAGGAATAGGTGGGAGGAAAGAAAAGAGTGAATGTGAAGGAGAAGAGAAGAGAAGGGAAGAGAGGAGAAAGAAAAAGAGAAGGAGACCCAAACATTCACTTAGTGTTAACCTCCCTCAAGCAGCCCAGTTAGACCCTGGACCTGCCCCATCCTATGACTAAACAATAATGAAGCAGCAGCTCCACTGTTGACTTTTGTCCTCCCCCCTCCTGTAAGCATGTTTACAATGTTAGACTGCCACCACTGTGTATAGCAACATTGCCGTTCTCTCTTTGTTGTTAGGCAGAAAAATACAGGAATCAGATATAAAGACGTTTGAATACATAATGATAAAATGTTGTCTTTTTATATGTGCCCCATGTTTAGCCATAAAAGAGAAAAAAAGCACTTTCTCGAACTCTACAATAAAGATAGCTCTTTAGATGTGAACGTAATAATGGCTATTTTTTTTTCTTACAGTATCAGAATAAAAGATTGTGTCTTGAAATGTGGAACAGCTCTCAGCGAGCAGCCGAAATTACAGCCCTGAAAGGGTAATTAGCCTAATGGCTAGACAGAGCCATTCACACCATACAATAAAGCACATATACCCCTCCATCCATAAAAGTTCTCTTCACAATAACTCAGGAATCTTTTCACCGGCTGACTCCGCCACAATGTACATTTGACAAGCTGTTGCTTTAGTAACTTCCAGGGAAGCATTCAGAGAGCTGTAATACATAGGTTCACATTTCTAGAATTTCTAAAATTGCTGTCAATTCAATTGTATACTTTATATATGACGTACAAGCAAAACGCAAAAGATATCAAATATATATATGTAGAGTGGGGAGTGCTTAAAGGGATACTATATTAGTTTTGTAAATGGTACTGGTATTGATGTCCACCCATCAGGAATAGAAAAATACAACTACAAAAAAGTTTTGAGTCATGTAGATATGGAACATTTTACAACATTGTATATATTTAGTTTTTGTATGCTCTTTTTACACCTAAGGCCCCTATGACTATGTCTTCCTTTTAATTCCTGTCTAAGTAAATGAGTTAAAAGAGTGACAGTTCCCATCCCTACATCTGTGTGGCTCCAGTTTTAGGAAACAACTATCGGAAACAACCACAACCTCTAGCTCCAACTGGATAATAGCTATAAGGCACGGGGAGATCATCCTGCATCATTGGGGACTCCCACAGGTAGAAATGTTCAGAGCTTAGACCCACGTTGCTGGACGAATTCTTTTGCAGAACTAAAGAAACAGCTAACGGAGAATCAAAAATATCTAATTCATCAGCTCAGACTTGGCAGAAACTAGTGGGATCTGGGTACCGTCATCTATAGTCCAGAGGATTCTGGGCAGAAATGGTTTTTATGGTGGGCTTGTGGCTAGAAATTCATACCTCCAACAGTGAAACAAGGCCTATCCAAAAATCACAAGAACTGGTGAGCAGAATGGTAGCGGCTGCACTGGAATTATTAAACCAAATCGGAAATATTTGGCCGTAATCCTTTATTTTGTTTGCCCAAAATGTCTGGAGAGTGCTACAAGGATAGGCGTCTGCTTCTTTATATGTTTTTATGTTTTATATGGTAATATGTTTCTTCTATAGGTTTGGGACGGCATTCCTTCAAGTTCAATAAATAGTCTTCTCGGTGCTAAAAGGTACAGGCAGATACATCAAGCACTATCATCAGGAAGTCATTTGATTGGATGCAAATATTATAATTTCCTTAAAGGTATCAATGAAATTAAATTTATCCAAAACCAATATTCATTTTCCAAACTGTACATAATTGTCTTTTAACATGTTGCCCTTTGAGGGCCAGCAGAGGACACGTGCAAACATGCCTGCTCTTAATACTGCCTATTACTGACATCCTGGGTCCTGATTATTGATTGGGAACAATTCATATTGGTTCCTACTCGCCTATGCGCCTACTATGACATAACAATCACATGTAGGCTGGAGGCTTCATTATTAAAGTAAGCTTTACAGTCTTCAGGCTGTAGTGGGATCTGCAGTGCCATCAATGTAATTCAGTTGTATCATTATAATAATAATTTAAATTAAACTGTTGCCAGGACTTAAAGTATCCTCAGACATCCATCTTTTCTTTTTTTATTACCTTAATCCCATACTGTGATGTCATTACAGGGGCTGCAAAAGATCTTTCCATGGAGTGCCAGGAGGACGAGTCCAAATTCTCTGCCAGTCGTTAAGACCATTGACTAATCAAAGGTAGAGGACATATTGCAGTGCAAGGAAGATGGAGTGGAATCTCTGTACTACTAGTGCAGTTCAGCATAGTGACCCTGTTCAAATCTAGAGCTATTCATGATTCCCATTCACAGCAGTACATTATAGTGTGCATGGAACCCTTTATTTCTCATATTCACCAAAATCAGATCAACTTTATCTCCTGTTTTAACACTGAACTCTGGGCAAACTTAAAACATGCCACATACCTCCCTTACCCTATGCTGACCCTGTTTTTAAAAGTTTATTAATAACCTTTGCTATCAGTTCTCTTCCGTCACTAAGGACAGCACAATAAATCACTAAGTTCATCTCCTTTGAATTGTGTCTCAATTGTGCAGGCACATTGTCTTACCATCTGTGTCAACCTTTCCCAGAACCCCATTGTTGCATGGCTAACTAAACTGCTTTGTAATCCCACCATGTTTAACAGAAGATAATTTATCAGTTTACACACACTATATCAACACAAATGCATTCCTGGAGGGACCACCTTAGGAAATACCCCAGGACAGCACGGAAAGGGAGGAGCGAGCTGGATGATCATTCTAATCTATCAGACAGGTGGACTCAAGATACTTGCTGTTGCTTGTAATGCTTGTTCTGTGGCTCTTACAGTGTGCAGCGAAATGCAACTAATTGCCCCTAGCACAGGAAAGATCTTTAAATAAAATCTCCTGAACTTAAATAAACTTTCCTGAACTTAAATAAACTCTCCTGAAATACTCTGTTCTGATGAGTGACTCAGCTACTCCCAAGCCACCCAAAACCATCTTGAATGACTCCATTGCATCAACATTGGCTTATGTAAATTCTTGTAACCGGCTGAGACCGACTGAGTTGAGTGATCAGATTTTTCTGTATTTTCCCAGTTGACGGGTTTAAAAATACTTTCCTTCCGCTCCTTCTGCAGATCTTGTCACCCAGGGACAGCAATGTGACTGCTGAGAGTGTTGAGCACCCAGGGCTGTGAATAGAAAGGTTGTGACGGCAATGGAGACCCGCAGAGCTCAAGTGTCTAGACAACAGATGCGTGGTTGCCAAGGAAACCTACCATCTTTGGCTGGTGGAAACGGTTTAACTATATCCCGAGAGCTTGCAGGAGTGAAAGCTGAATTCTCCAAAGCTTCTGCCCTTCTCATGGGTCATTCAACAGCTGAAGAAAGATTTGAGCATATTCCTGGTGACAGATCATGAAATGGTTTTGTGATGTTGCTGTACGGCTGTAAGACTGTGCTGCTATTCCATTAAAGAGCTTGGTGCTTCATTGGTGTACATCCAATAAAATGGGTGCCAACAATTCCAAACTCGTGCAATAATCCTTGGTATAATACATTTGGCGCCAAAAAAGTGTTAAAAAACAAGGGTTCCCAGCTGACCATGAATGTTAAAGTCTAGTGGTACAAATAATTGGCCACTAAAAGGTGTCACACTTGGAGAGTCGGAACCTCTTGAGGGGCGCTATGGCTTGCTCAATGGTGGTTAGCTCTAAGAAGGGCTAAGGCACAAAATCTAAAGGTGAGGATGTCACACTGCAAACTGCTACTAGGTAGCGGTCCTTGGGAAGAACAATGTGCGGTACTGTATTAGTAGGCAAGATAATTGTCAAAAAAAGCCAGAGCTGAGACAGGCAGCAAACAAGGAAAGTCAGGAACAATGCCAGGGGTCAAGCACCAGAAATAGACAGCGGTGACAGGGGGATCACTGGAGACACGGGGGAACAATGGTGACACAGGGGTCACTGGAGACACAGGGGACCGCAGGTGACCCAGGCAGGGACTGGGGGCACAAGTGACATGGGGGTCAACGGAGACACAGGAAGTATTTAGGCACATATGAAGAACTTTCCCCTAACATAAATTCTGAACCAATAAACCAAACCCTTAACATGTAACCTGGCCTTAAAACCTTAAACCTGATCTTGAAGGCCACCTCACGCTACAGTGGCAGCTGCATAGAGAAGATCGTGCTACAAGAACACTTCCTATGCCCGGTCATTTGGCTGGACTTACTACTTCCCCTACTCAGCTAAATGAAATATGCCTTGCTAGGGGAAAATTCACTTTGCTATGTGAACAGTCTATACTTCATTAGTAAACCAACCCCAGTGACAGATGGAACTCGCCAAAGAACATTATGCCAGGTACAGAAACTCATGTAGATCGGACACAGCTTGGAATATTTATATATTACTTGTTGTATTTTTTTCTTTGCAAGCATAATGCTAAAATCTGCCAATAAATATTTTGCAACAGGATATCCTATTCTGTAGCCATCACACAGGTCCTTCAATGTACTTATCACCCATGAAAGCAATTTAGCAATGGCCGATCGGGTTTACATTGGGCGCAAGAAGATAATAAAAGCCTCTGATCCACACTCAGCATGCCAGAGGCTGACAACGCAGGATCAGATTTTTAACATGCCAACGCAGGATCAGATTTATAACATGCCAGCCCAGGATCAGATTTATAACATGCCAACACAGGATCAGATTTATAACATGCCAGCCCAGGATCAGATTTATAGCATGCCAATGCAGGATCAGATTTATAACATGACAATGCAGGATCAGATTTAAACCATGCCAATGCAGGATCAGAATTGTTAACATGAAAAGTCTGAATTATATAACAAGGGTTGTTATATTGCATCTAGTATATGATTAGCTCTGTCTAGGAAATTGAAATGCCCCTGCTGCAGCCTCCTTTCTACACATGTACATGTGCAGTTTGATTACTGGGAAGAAGAGACAGAGAGTTTGCCTTCCCTTTTCTGCAGCCTATACAACCATGCAGCCTATGACTCAGCCTTGCTTACTGTCTTGCAGCCTGATTTCGGGTTTTGTTCTCCGTATTTCTTTTACATTCAGGCTGTGACAGGCAGTCGGACAACACACCAGCTCGTGCCAACTCACTGTAACTATTGATGGCTCCTTTCCCAGGAACCGCACAGTAGATAAGGAAGGCGGTAACACTAACGCTCCGACTGCAATTATCTCCACTAGACAGAACTGAAGAAATTCACAGATGGGATTACATACACTTGGCACACCCGCAGTACTTTGAAGACTGTTTGTGGCTCCATTTGCCATATCTGCAGGGCTACTGAAGGGTGCACAATCCAAAGTGAATGTGTGATCTGCTCATGCAGAACCCATCCATCACCCAACTCTATAGTGGGCCTCTACATGAGCAAAGGCCGGTCATAAGTTTCTCCATTTTGTTTTGTTTCTCCATTACACAGCTACAACTCCATTAGCTTGCCATTGGGTGACAACAATGCTCTGTGATTTTACTAAGAATGAACATAGTTGTCACTCTCTTAAAGGAAGTAGAATGATTTACAGGCAGGATCAACCAGGTAAGAAAGCTATGTATAGGAGGACTAAGAAAAACAGAACTTACTGAAGCGCAGAATCATATATGTAATTATTTCATACATTTTTCCCATAGTTTACATACTGACTGTCTAGATGCCCATACCAACTTTCCTTTTGCTTTAATGAGCCAATGAAAGGAAGAAACTGTGTTGTGTATTTTCCAAGTTTCAATCAAGATCATGCATGGGAGTCAAGATTTTGTTCTGGATTCTTCAGCAGCCAATTACCAAACATTTACATTCCTCATAGGCCAATCACAAGCTGTGTGATGTCATGCATCGCTTTTAATAGATTTGCTATTTGATGTCTAACAATATTCAGGAAAGCTTATTATTTTTTTTCTGTCAAGCGTGGTGGGCAAGTAATAGCCTTATCAAGCAGTACAAAACTAGTGGTGGCAGCACTCGTATTTCTGCATTTAAATAATCAATATTTTCCTATTGATTTTCTATCAGAAAAATATTGATCATTTGCCAGATCGAGCTAACATCCAATTATGTATGCCAAGAATCAGAAAAGGGGAATGAGTCCCACGATCCCCTATATCTATGAATTCTTCTTCACTCCCACCAGCCAAGGGAGCTCCTGGGGGGTGAAGGGTTGGTACAGTTGAAGTTATGGAGGGCATAAGTGAACCCATTGCTTTGTTCTGCATGGCCACAAGATTTTGTTCAAATATTAACAATTTTTTAAATTTAAAAATTCAGCAAGTAAAAAGTGTTAAAAGTTCATTTACCATTGTAAACAATGTATCAAGTTATCATTTCTGTGTCACTATACACTTGAGACAACGGGACTTGTTTTCCAATGGAACAATTGCATTGGGTTGGTGGGAAGAGGCCTCCTTATTATGCAAAAAAATGGTCAATTCATTAATAGCCCTCCCATCCCACCATCTATTCTTTCCTGTGACCATCCACCACTACCAACTCCCGCCATTGCCCATCTAAACCCCTTGGAAATACTACAGACTTCGAGTCTACAGTGCTCCAGGTCAGAGCTACATCCCCAGGCTTTGCCATGAGCACAAGCTTTTCAATGTATAGGTTATTAAATGGTGAGAGGATCCATTGTATCTGCTCGCCATGCGGTGTTATTTAATCCAGTGGCCAGGGACAGATCAATATTCGCCCTGGTGTTGTTGTTATAATTAAAGAGTGTTAAACGAAATAACGACTCAGCGCTCAGGGTGGTAAAAGAGTTAAGCGTTCGCAGTTACGTAGATTGATCGCTGAAGTGCCATCAATAGCCAAGATGTGTTAATAACAGCTAAGTGGATAAAGGTTGGACAAGAGAATCAGCATTGCACACTATCCTAGAGATCCAATAACGTCTGTGGTCTTTTGGGATCAATAGATGAGCCGATACGACCTCTGAAGGACCGGAAGAGGCAGTTAATGATCACTCAGGGCTGATAGAAATGTAAAGATCATCTGAACATTGAGTTTAAATAAGCTAAAGAAATTCCAGGGCCATCAGAATCAAAGGTGTCACGTCATACAGAAGGTAGAACAGCCTGTCCCCTGCCAGCATGCTGAAGGAAAGGACTTTTGCTCCCTAGGTGTAAGCAGTGGCTTCTCTGCAAATGTCTGACACACCCCTGAGCTAGAGCTGTCCAATTAGCAGGGAGCATGCGCTTTGATTTGATTTAAGATAGGTCTGTATCAGAAAAGAGTATTTTGGAGTTCTGCAGAGTATTTGTATGAAGTGATACCCAAAAGAACTTCACTTGACCTATGATGATACTGAATATGGGTACCAAACGTACAGGATTCAAGCACACATTGACAACTATTAACACTCCAGAAAAATATTTTGTTTTAAGTTATTTTCAAAATAAAGGTGCCACAGAAGGATAAATAATAGTCAGTAGGTGACTTAATGGCCACAGATGTGGCTCACCAAAACTCATGGGCAGCAAGAGGGTCACTTGTAACTTACATCCACTGGGTACCTGCCCACCTACCTATATACCATCCCCCTAATAACAAAGACTCTGAAGAACTGCCTCCTAAAAAATTGCTCACTGACATCTGTTAATCAGTACATGGATACATCAAGCCCCACCCACTGGTTTCTGGATTGACAGCAGTAAAACCCTCCCATGAGGATCTGCTGTGTCAGATAGGGGGAATGTGTGAGACACATTAGAAGGATTCAGCTTACTCTGGAGTAAAGTTATCTCTTTTCTGCACAAGCTAGACGTCAACCATTAATACTAATTGGAAATATACCCAGGTGAAAAAATATTTGCCCTTTTTTTGTTTTTTCTGCCCCACACTCAGAAATGTGGACGAGCCCTTCCCATGCAGTGCAGGTTTCCCGGTTCTGCATTTTACAAGATGATGCCAGAAAGCTGCAATTCCTCAGAGAGCAAGGGCAAATGCTTCAGGGGACCTTGCATGAAAAGGAGAAATGGTATTTACCATCCCCCAGAAGTTTCAGGATCAGTCCCTGAATCTGGAATTATTTTCTGAACTAAATTGACCAGTAAAGTTAAACGTAGTAAATGTTAGAGAAGTCATCCGGATTTAGTCAATAACTAATATATAAATGTAAAATATTGATTATAGTCTCCAGGACTGGAATGCTAAGAGTTACCAAATCTTCCAGTCTGGCGCATCTATCCTCATATATCCGTGACAGCAACAACTTCATGACTGATAACTGTTGACAAGTATTCATTTAAGAAAGCGATCATAAAGACACGGTATGATGGGTTTGGTGTGGAGGAGTTTGGTTGTCCTTTACAGATCCCTGAGCTCAACCCAACAGAACACTTTAAGGATAAATTTGAAAGCCAATTGTGAGCCAGAACTTTTTATCCAACATTAACACTTGGCCTCACAAATGTTCCCAGGGATAAATGACACAATTGCCCACAGTCCACTTCCAAAAGGCCGAGAAAAGGCCTGGTAGAAAAGTGGAGTTATGACTGCAAAGTGGGCCAACTCCATAAAAATGGCCATGTTGTGGAATAAGATCTCCAACAAGCTCAAAAAGACATAACCATCATGTGTCAACAAAATTGTGGTCATAGAGTCTATCTTTGTTTTCTACAAAGTGTGTTTTTATGTTATGGAACCACAGAATTTAAGTACTGAGCCAAATTAGCAGCACCCTCCAGATATCTCTTACAGGCAATTTCATAGCCAGTACTTATGGCCTTTGTATGTTTATGCACTATACATTTAGATTCAATTTAAGATAATTTTCTGCTTTTTCTGGGGGCATGATGAGGGTGTAATTTGCTAACATTGAGGTAAAATGTATCCCATACCCCATTTCCAAATGTTGGGAGATCTGTAGCTGCTGTATACATAATGCACAGATTACTGATATATTATTAAAAAAAACACTCCTTATAAACCATTATTTAGCCGTAGTTCTCCTTTATTAGTTTGCAATTACCTTCTTCTTCCTATTCTTGTATTATCATTTGTGGTTGCATAATATACATTCATTGTTTTTACCATGATAATGGGCTTACAGCTGCTACTACGAGGGGGTGCTGAGAAGTTCCTGGTTTTGCCCCTTTCCAGATGTAATAGAAAAATGAGTGTGGGGCATATGACAGCCTAATATCTTAGTATGTAACTGTGCAAATATCAGGTCTTTGAGATTCTTAAAACTGTTTTTTCTTTTAGTGAGAAGCTGTGATGGCAGAGGCACAAGCAAGTTTCATGTCGTTGGAGTTACGGGCCGTCATGAAGTTTTTGTTTCTCCGGGGAAAGTCAGCAAAGGACATTCACACTGAGATGTAACACTGGGGGAGAAGTGTCCTTCCTACAGCACTGTCAGAACCTGGATATCTCGTTCAAGACTGGGCATTTCACCATTGAAGATGAGCCCCGCAGTGTGCGCCCCCAACTTCAACTGACCTGGCAACCTGCGATGCTGTCCATGCGCTGAATATTGAGGACCGGCGAATAACGGCAAAAAGATAGCCCAGATACTAGACATCTCACGGGAGCGTGTTGGGTTTGTTATCACCACTATCCTAGACATTTCTTTCAGCGAATTGGGTGCCGAAATGTTTGAACAGTGATCAGAAGAAGGAACGAGTTGAACCTTCCAAAGCTGTTTTGGCCCATTTTGAAGCTACACAGGACTTTTTGGCTAGGTTAGTGACTGGGGATGAAACCTGGCTCCACATCTATGATCCTGAAACCAAGGAACAATCAAAGGAATGGCGCCACTGTGGGTCCCTGTGGCCGAGGAAGTTCCAAACACAGAAATGGGCCAAAAAAGTCATGGCGTCCGTTTTCTGGGACAAAGACGGTATTCTGTTGGTGGACTACCTACCTCAGGGCTCTAGTATCACCGGACAGTATTATGCTAACCTCCTGGACCAGCTGAAGGAGGCAATTAGGACAAAACGTCGTGGAAAGATGACCAAAGGGATCCTATTTTTACAGGACAATGCACCTGCGCACACGTCCAACATTGAACAGCCTGGTTTCCAATTGGTCCACCCTCCCCCCTACTCACCTGACCTGGCCCCTTCGGACTATAATCTTTTCCTGAATTTGAAGAAACACCCCAAGGGGCAACGTTTTGAGGACATTTCTGACATCAAAGATGCTGCTGAGAGGTGGTTTGCGGCCCAACCAAAGGCCTTTTATTTGAACGGTCTAGAAAAGCTGCAACTACGCTGTACCAAGTGCATCAGTCTCAGGAGGAATATGTTGAATAAATGTGTTATTTCATAACTCTAGCTCTCTTCTTTCTGGGCAAAGCCAGGAATTTTTCAGCACCCCCCATCTTTATCCCATATTATATAGTCGCACAATCATAGGAGAGGGAGAACTGCAGTGTCCAAAAAAATGCAGGTATATTTTTATATGTTAGGTTCCTTTAGCAGTTGCAGTGGAAAACCCCACAGTTAGGCACTTCCAGTTGCAAAGAAAACTACAAGCACCCATGAAAGGCAAACTGTTCTGCAGGTAATAAAGTACACGCATTGTGGTGCGCTGCAGTTTTTCTTCCAGAGGAGGAATAGCAAAGGTGGAGTCAGAAGCAAGATGATACTTTTAGGAACCACGCTGAGACCCAATGTAGCTCCATGCAGAAAATCCTATTTGTATCACTACCTTCGCTTTAACTGAATGGGGGCGTGCCTGCAGTGAAATGTCACCATCAAAATCGGAAATGTCCCTTAAGGTACTTTAAAGCAGAATTGTAGATAGCTAAACACCCTTATGAAAAAAAGTGAATCCAATTTTGAGATTTGCATAGCTCAGCTTTATAAAACAAGCCTTCATTCACCTCTGTAGTTGTAAAGATTTTGGAGGAATTCATCATCAAAATTTATCACAAAATTAATTTTATACTACCTGCAGCTAGAAAGGTAAGTGATGACTTGTTTTCACAGCATTTAAGCATATCCGACTTACCGTGTTTCCCCGAAAGTAAGACCTACCCCGAAAATAAGACCTAGCACTTTTCCCCCAACCTGCCCTAATATAAGACCTACCCCGAAAATAAGACCTAGTAGAAAAATAAAAAAAAAATAAAAGCAAACATAAATTAAAACAGTACTCACCGAGCGGGAGACAGCGGGCGTACACACAGCGGGCTAACACACAGCCGCACAAGCCGATGCTTTCCTTGTAGTTCCGGCTCCTGTCACAGGCGGAGTGATATTACATGCACTTCGCCTGTCAGAAGCTGAAGTGCATGTAACCAGGCTAGTTCTAGTGAGCCCTTAAAAATGTGTTAAAAAAAAAAATTAAAATAATATACTCACCTGATACGTGATCCTGCGTGTGTTTCTGGCTGCAGCAGCGTCTCTCTTCTCTCCTCTGCCAGCATCGTGTCTTTTCCTGTTTGTAAAGCAGGAAAGAAACCGGCACAGCGCCACCTGCTGTTCCATGTCCTAACTGCCGAACAGTGGAAAAAAAGCACAGAGTGATCAGAAGGGGAATTTGTAAGGGGAATTTGGGAATATGGTAAGTGTTTTTTTTCATTAAAAAAAGTATATAAGACCTACCCTGAAAATAAGACCTAGTGTGTTTTTGGAAGCCCAAAAAAATATAAGACAGTGTCTTATTTTCGGGGAAACACGGTACTTACTTATATACTCTGGGCATTTGTCGTACCACTTACAGATGTTGCCCCTCCCCCAGCTGGACTGAATAGTGAACAATGAAGCAGCAGACAAATGAGCTCATCTCTCCAACTCTCTCCACCTATTAGCAGAACATAAAGCAGAACTCCACTGTGTCACAAACCTAAAAATACTCCAAAGTGATCCAGGATTTGCAGAACTATTATTTTTCTCATATTCTTTCCCCCCCTCATTATTTAGTGACATCTCAGTAAAACGGCTGGGTCTGATAAAACAATGAGAGCGTTAAAGACTTAACAGGTGGCTCGACTGGAAGCGCGTGAGTTTATCTTGTAAAAATAACACTAATTATTCATTCTGTCACTGATTAATGATTCCTTTTTACGTTGTCAGCTCCGCCTAGCTATATTCAGTTCTGGATTTTTCTGTTGACGAAAATAGTGACGCGCCTCGGGGAAGGAACGGCGCTAAATGCTGTTTTTAGTCCTGGACTGTTCTGAGCCATTAAAAATAAATTATCTTCATTTTTACAGGGGAAGAAATAATGGGATCAAAGAGGTGGAAATTAGATTTTTTTATAATAGGAACAAATTATACAAGCGTTTTAGTTTTTTAGTTTTCATTCTTCTTACATAAAGAGAACCGGTACATTTTTAAAATTTATATTCAAATAGCAACTTTTCACTCCAGAACATTAAACCCACCACGCCCATATGCCCCCCCCCGGTTCCTGGTGCCGGTGCAGTTTTGGCTGTGATCACCAATTTCAGATGCAGATACCAAGATCAGCTCATTTCAGTGATTTGCCACGATGTTACAATGTTGCAGTCTGATCACTGGAGCAGAGGAGACTAAGGAAAAATTTCTTTCTGCATGCAGCAGACTGATAACAATATCTCAGCCTAGGCAAAGTCACTAAACCAGAGGTCAGGAATGTCTTCATAATTATACTTTTATTGTGTCAAAAATGTATTCATGCAGATTGTAATATAGAGTATAACCAATATTATGGAGGATTACCAATTATCAATTAAGTAAAGATTGCACTTTTGCTTTATATTGCTACATATCAGAAATGTTTTTCAAAATATGAAAAGGTCCACCTTAAATAATAAAGGGACACTCCTTTAAAGTAATGTTACAGCTATAGATGGCTAATAGTGGGTGGAGTCCACTCAATATATGTCTTTGATTTGTCAATAGTGAGATTTGTCTGCTATCATTTGTAATTGTTTCTGTGCAGCTTAGGGTTTTGGATGGACCCATCCACTTTTTAGTGTGCCCCAGCCCCTCCTGTTATATTTCCCATACTGTATTATAAAAAATTCCAGCAGGAATGGTGGGGGCCATGGCCAGAGCAGGTGTGTAGATATGGGAAGGTGGGAGTCTATCGTAGTGGGCACACCAGATATATAGCCCCTAATATTGGGCACAGCAAATATGCAGACACAGGAATCTCAAAAAAAAAAAAAATTGTGAAGAGAATATCAAGGGGCTTAATTCTTCATCTTTCATTGAACACAATATTTGGATAAAGAGGACCAACCCTTTAAGTGTTAGGATCAAGCAAAGAACTCAGAATTAGTTCCAAGTTTCTAGGTATTATTGATATAGGTGGTCACTTAGAGCTCTGCTGTTCCTGTCCATCTCCCTCGCCCCTTAAATCCCCATTTCTTTATTTGTGTTGTCCTGGCTGCTGCCCATTTCCCAGGTAGCCAACATCCCCTTTATATGGCACTTTGTTGCTAGATGATGATGCTGCCTCCTTTGGTTTGTGTGGCCCCGGCACCATGACTTCATATGCAGTTACAGAACTAAAAGGTGTAGCAGCCGATCATCACGGACATAGAGGCCAAGCCAGCAGGGAGGAGCAGATATGTGAATTTGTTTTTGTTGCATTTTGTTATGGAGGAGATCAGAACATGTCCACAGGGCAAGAAAGAGTTGGTACGTAGTCATTATTCTATGCACCGACCAAGGATATTATTTCTGTTTTTTTCTTTTTCATTTGGTCAAAAATGTGTGCTCTTGTGTTGGCTTGATGGGGCAACCAAAATGGCCAGAAACCGACCTGGTTACTTCATTAGTTGGAATAATGGGATAAGATTACTTGCTCCTTAGACATTATAGCCATCTACTTTTCTAGGAGTGTCTAACTGATGTCTGTGATAGTCCAGCTCCTCTAACCCTCCCTTCACCCCCCTATTTAACTTTTATATAGCTGCTGGGGAAGACCAAGAGGAAATCTACATCACTCAAATAGCCCACAAAAATGCCTTTAGATTCTCTTTATACTGTGATCACACCAATAGATGGTGCTGTGTCATTGTGTAATGTGTGAGAGACAGGAGACATTAGTTTGTTACACACTTAAAGTGAGAATACAGCACCATCTACTGGACACCAAAAATAATGCCCAAAAGATCATTTAAGAGCAATGTAGCCCATCATAACCAAGTCCTCAGGTACAAAATTACTTTACCCTGTAAAAAGGGAGAAAAAAGATTTACGTACTGAACTCATGTAGTTTAATATTTTTTCTCTTTTAAAAAAATTATTCAAAACTGACATTTTTTTTATTCAATTTTTTTTTCTATTTCTATTTCTATTGATTACTGTTTTAAATGTTAGCAGCAGTGGCTGCTTTTTTTTGCCCTAGATTTATACTTAAGTCAGTGTAGCTCTTTGGTACTCTTAGGCAAAAAATAAATACTTCTACCTAATTTCAGGTTGGTTTATTATTGATCGAATATATATATATATATATATATTTCCATCACAGAAAGCTCTTATTTTAAGAGATACCTGTCCCTCAATATCAAAAAATAGGATCTGCAGCATTCTAATAAAAACCATCCCTGTTATAACACTCCAAAGCCCAGGTAGTTTATTAAACCAACAATGTGGCAGCTAAGCATTCTTTAAACGATTGCCTCTATTTAAATATCTCCATGTGGTATATTAGGAGCTAAAATATATTTCTCACACATATTAATGTGTCTTCTCTCACACAGTATACAATTCTTTTGTCTAAGCTCAGAAATTGATGAGGCAGGAAATGTTCTCTTATAAATTCACAGCGGCTATTCGCCGCTTGTTGAAAGAATGAGGTGAGGCAGATGCAAAAGCGATGTATTTAGGAACAGCACGGTGCCCGGAATGGAGAAAAATCATTCAATAGGAAATATGCCACAATAAACAAAAAGCCCTCCTGTGTCCTCATTCATTGTGAAAAGAACCTTTCTACCTTTCTACACCACAAAAACTTATAACCGGGAACGTTGTGTATTTCTTAAATTATCATTGCGAAGTAGGGAAGGAAAATTTAGAACTAGTGAAATATTTTCCTTTGAAATTGTTAGCATCAGCTTATGTTAGAAGTTCAAATACAGTGAGCTGGTATATTTGGAGGAGCAGATATGTGAATTTGTTTTTGTTGCATTTTGTTATGGAGGAGATCAGAACATGTCCACAGGGCAAGAAAGAGTTGGTACGTAGTCATTATTCTATGCACCGACCAAGGATATTATTTCTGTTTTTTTCTTTTTCATTTGGTCAAAAATGTGTGCTCTTGTGTTGGCTTGATGGGGCAACCAAAATGGCCAGAAACCGACCTGGTTACTTCATTAGTTGGAATAATGGGATAAGATTACTTGCTCCTTAGACATTATAGCCATCTACTTTTCTAGGAGTGTCTAACTGATGTCTGTGATAGTCCAGCTCCTCTAACCCTCCCTTCACCCCCCTATTTAACTTTTATATAGCTGCTGGGGAAGACCAAGAGGAAATCTACATCACTCAAATAGCCCACAAAAATGCCGTTAGATTCTCTTTATACTGTGATCACACCAATAGATGGTGCTGTGTCATTGTGTAATGTGTGAGAGACAGGAGACATTAGTTTGTTACACACTTAAAGTGAGAATACAGCACCATCTACTGGACACCAAAAATAATGCCCAAAAGATCATTTAAGAGCAATGTAGCCCATCATAACCAAGTCCTCAGGTACAAAATTACTTTACCCTGTAAAAAGGGAGAAAAAAGATTTACGTACTGAACTCATGTAGTTTAATATTTTTTCTCTTTTAAAAAAATTATTCAAAACTGACATTTTTTTTATTCAATTTTTTTTTCTATTTCTATTTCTATTGATTACTGTTTTAAATGTTAGCAGCAGTGGCTGCTTTTTTTTGCCCTAGATTTATACTTAAGTCAGTGTAGCTCTTTGGTACTCTTAGGCAAAAAATAAATACTTCTACCTAATTTCAGGTTGGTTTATTATTGATCGAATATATATATATATATATATATTTCCATCACAGAAAGCTCTTATTTTAAGAGATACCTGTCCCTCAATATCAAAAAATAGGATCTGCAGCATTCTAATAAAAACCATCCCTGTTATAACACTCCAAAGCCCAGGTAGTTTATTAAACCAACAATGTGGCAGCTAAGCATTCTTTAAACGATTGCCTCTATTTAAATATCTCCATGTGGTATATTAGGAGCTAAAATATATTTCTCACACATATTAATGTGTCTTCTCTCACACAGTATACAATTCTTTTGTCTAAGCTCAGAAATTGATGAGGCAGGAAATGTTCTCTTATAAATTCACAGCGACTATTCGCCGCTTGTTGAAAGAATGAGGTGAGGCAGATGCAAAAGCGATGTATTTAGGAACAGCACGGTGCCCGGAATGGAGAAAAATCATTCAATAGGAAATATGCCACAATAAACAAAAAGCCCTCCTGTGTCCTCATTCATTGTGAAAAGAACCTTTCTACCTTTCTACACCACAAAAACTTATAACCGGGAACGTTGTGTATTTCTTAAATTATCATTGCGAAGTAGGGAAGGAAAATTTAGAACTAGTGAAATATTTTCCTTTGAAATTGTTAGCATCAGCTTATGTTAGAAGTTCAAATACAGTGAGCTGGTATATTTACCATTTTTTTTTTTATCTACTGAAACCCTGGAAGACAAATACAGAATGTGAAGGAAGCGTAGGATCGAACCATCTTCTTGGAAAGCTTTTGGGTGGATTTTGCATCACTGGTTTGAGTGGAGTAGAGATGAGCAAGTCAGAAATGCAACAGTTTTGCAACTAGCTGATTTGTACTTGAATGGACACGTTTTCTTGGTGAAATGACATTGGAGTCCAAAGGACTACTTGACAGTTTATTTTGCAAGATGAAGTTCTACCCTGTTTACCCTCCCAAGCACCAGCGTTCCAGTGCTCCATGGCTAAAGGGCACGTTTTGATTTGCATATGGATGAAGCAATCCCGTGTTTCTCTCCACGGCTGGCCCTACTAGTACCGCTCACTGCTGATCCCATTCATTCTCTTTGGGGCTCCCCCTGGGAAAAGCTACATGTAGCGTTTCCCCAGAAGCAGCGGTTCCCTAGTATAAAAAAGCCGTAAACGCTCCACAACCTCACCACCTGTGTGAATCCAGCCTTCGTCACCAATGAGATTGAAACCCAACAGAGATCCTAAATGTATGAGCACAAGCTGAGATTAGCTCCATTTGGATGTCAATATTTGGTAAGAAGATATTCTAAATAGAACTATGACATCCCATGAGTGAGAATTTCTACTTCATACTTCTGTTGGAACCCATTAGGAACCAAGAAGAAGCCAAAAGCCTGCACAAATACACAAAGAAAGCATTTGAAGAGGTCTTGAAATATCTTCATTTGCCACTAAGAGCATCTTGAGAACCAACTCAACATCCATCTAAACCCTAATTTTGCTCAATGAGGTTCTTCAACCTTATGATGGACCAGTAGTGTGGAGGGGGAGGTTCCTAAAGAATTAGGTTGCACATGAGATCATCCCAGGTTTTGGGACTTCTAAAGCTCTGCTATTTCCTAATATGCCATAAACCCATGGCACCATATGATCATACTTGTGGTACATTCCATTCATCCTATTTCAAATTATTATTAATTCAAATCCATTAGCATGAATATGGAGCGTTCCTGCCCTTCCAAATGTTCTCCCTTAGTGTGACTTTGTCTATTAAAACAAAAGAATATTTGTGAGGTGAGGTGCTGATATTGGATGAGACTGGGCTCACAAATCAGTATTTCCACGCAAGTTTACCCATGCCAAACTAAACAAACCATGTCTATATGAAGCTGTCTATGCACACGAGGGCACGGTCATACGGTCATGAGCATTGGGGCTCAGAGGTTAACACTCTGACCTTTGCAGCCCAAGGTCCCAGGTTTTAATCTCGGCCAGGACACTATCTGCATGGGGTTTGTAGGTTCTCCCCGTGTTTGTGTGGGTTTCCTCCGGATACTCCGGTTTCCTCACACATACCAAAAACATGCAGATAGGTTTTTTGGCTTCCGCACAAAATTGACCTTAGGCTGTATTAAAGACATATGACTATGGTAGGGACATTAGATTGTGAGCCCCTTTTAGGAACGATTAGTGATATGACTATGGACTTTGTACAGCACTGCGTAATCTGTTGGCGCTATATAAATACTGTGTAATTATAATAATGTGGGAAAAAATAGAGCCTTCAGAAAGCTGTTATCACAAGGCTGGAATCATACAATTGCCTAAAAACACATAAAGATTTGAGGGGTTAGCTGCATACTTTTTTTTGGCACCCATAAACTGTTGGCAATATACTCTTTTTTCAGTCTTTTCTTTTCTGCCTAACCTATTTTACTGGAATCACCATAATATTATTTACTTGACAGTGGCTTTGGTCTTTCCCAAATTTGATTTGCTGCTCAGGGGTGGAACTAAAACTTCACTTAAAATAAAGATTTCCTGCACAGATTTGGCTTCTTCAACAGTTACATATTGATATGATCTATTCATTGGCTAAACCGAGTTGACGTGCCCTAAGTAGCAGGTCTCGTCTCGCACGCAGAGAATCAGGTCACTTTCCTCCCGCAGCTACTAACTCCAGCCTGGGAAATTAAATGTGCTTCATTTGTGGAGCATGGGGCAGATTTATGGAGGAATTAGTCATTGGAAGACCTCCCGCTACCAGTAATCTGACATGGCCAACTTTAATACAGCTCTTCAGGTTGGCAAAACTACTGTACAAAAACTGGCTAAGCTTTAAAAATGGGGGCTCCAGTAATGTCAATGTTCAATGTAGGAAATTACACACCTTCCTTTCAATATAATAATTACTAGATTACAGATTTGGACATGTACATGTATGGACATCTGTAAAGGATCTCATTTATCCAGGTAATTGTATGGCAAGTAGTTGGTATTCAAGTGGTTCTTGGATTGTAGAGATGTTTTGTAGCATTTAAAGCCACTTCGTCAACCCTACCAACACTGGTGGATATTGTGACATGGCTTAGAAAGCTATAACATTTCTTACAACCCTAACCCTACCCTATTTATACCTAGCAACTATAAAACCGAGAGCTGAGCTTTAGATTTTTTTCTTTTTGGATTGGGAGGTGAACTTAGAGCAGCTCCCAAAATTTAAGGTAGTAGGACATGGCTAACCCAAAGTGGGTGTGTATATAACTCTGCCATACAGAGGCATTCAGTGATTGCTTTACCAGTATTTGCTATTTAAATATGGATAATAAAATAGGGTTTGCACATTCTTCTATTTCTGGGCTTTGAACTTTATATATATATATATATATATACGGGTTTGTAAAGAATGAAGGGAGCACAGTATACTCCAAAATCGGTCTTGGAGACTCCTCTACCTCGTGGGCAGTCCATCCAGCCCCTTTTGGAAAGTGTGGGTAAGAACCAATCAATGGCAGCCCACTCCTGCTGGTCCACAATTCTGCATATGATGCTGCCATTGTTGACCTCTCCTGGCTATCTCTGCTTTCTATGCTTTGTGAGTGACAGACCTGGACTATGAACATGTCAGATGAAACCATAGGAAACTTGTATCTCCAAGGTAATTGTTCCAACTCTGAAACTGGAAGCTCTTGGATCAGCACAACAGGTGGGCAACTAGCAATTTCCGAAGGCAGCTCTTTATACTAAAAGTCAGAAATAACTCTTAACATATAGCCTAAGCCCCAAATCTCAATCAAATCTTAAAGAAACCTAAACTAAAAGAATATGGAAGACATCATTGCTTGACCTCTGCTAAAAGTTTTTGAATTTTAAAATAAAAAAGAAAAGAGTAGAGAAGAGAAGGAAATGGAAAAGAGAGGATAAGAGGAAGAGAAAGAGAAAAGGGGAGAAGAAAGGAGACAAGGGAAGAGAAGGGCAAAGAGAAGGAGGATTAGAAGAAATGAGAAAAAAGAACAAAGTGAAAGGGAAAAAGAAGGAGAAGCATAAAGAAGAAAAAAATGAGGGGAGAGAAGAGAAAAGAAGGGGAGGGAAGAGAAAAGGAAAAAAGAATGAGAAAGAGAAATAAAAGGAGAAGACAAAAAAATGGATGAAAAAAGAGACAATAAAAGGAAGAGGCAATGAAAAGAGGAGAAGAAAGAAGATAAGAGATGAGAATAAACAGAATCAAAATGAGGATGTGAAGACAGGAAAAAGAGAAGAGGATATATGAAATGTAAAAGGAAAGGGAAAGAGAATAGATTAAGAATAGAAGAGAATAAAAGAGTAGAGAATAGAAGAGAGGAGGAGAAGAAAGGAGAAAAGAGAAGGAATGGTAGAGAAGAAAGGAAAAGGCAGAAGGAAGGAGGATGAGAAAAAATGAGAAAAGAGAAGATAAGAGATGAAAGGGAAAGGGAGAAGAATAAAGGAGAAAAGAGAAAGGAAGAGAAAAGAAGGGAAGGGAAAAGAAAATAAGAAGGACGATGAGAAGAAATGAGAAAAGAGAAGAGAAGAAAGGAAAAGAGAAGGTGAAGAAAAAAGGACAAAAGATAAGGAAAGGGAAAAGAAGAGAAAGGAAGAGATAGGAAAGGAAAGGAAAAGGAAAAGAGAAGGAGAAATAAAAAGAAAATGGGACTGAGAATAGAAGGAGAGAAGAGACAGATACAAGAGGAGAAGAAAGAAGAAAAGAGAGGAGAAGAAAGGGGAAGTTAAGGAAAAGAATCAAGGAGAAAAGAGAAGGGAAGAGAAAAGGAAAAAAGAAGGAGAAAGATAAAGAAAAGAGATGATAAGAGGAAGAGCGGGCCAGGTGCATTACTTTTCTGCAATATGAAGCATTTTCAGACTCTTTTCATTACTGTGTGGCTAGTTCATTATCCTGTAGGTGAAGACATTTCTATAAACTATATAAATATATAGCATTTTATACATTTACATGTTTTAAATAAACACAAAATGCTGATATCCTGTTTTGCCTGTTGTAAATGCACCATGGAAAGGCCTTAATTTGAGTATCTCTGCCTCGCTTTATACAATGGAAAAGATGTATATGACACACAAACAAATGTGCATAATCATGCATAAACAACATGCGAGAGAATGTGCAAAAATAAACTGCACATACATGGAAGGGCCTTGAAGAAAAGTAACAAATAAGCAAGTGTGCACATGCTTTTTACAATTAAATTCACTAGGGAAATATTTCTGTTTCAGTTTTTTTTTGGTCTTTTAATGGTTCCTCGATGTAAACCTCAGTTATTTACAATGTCCTTAAGTTGACCACATTTTATTAACTGATTATGGCAGCTGAACGCCAAGCTTTGGCACTGGAGGAATGCCAGCTAGATTCTGATTTAGCAATGACAATCCCGGAGCCAATATACTATTAATTAGAGGCTGAGCCTTGCTGGATGAAGACTGAGTTACTGATAGGTATGTATAAAATGTGTGATGGCACTCACTGTGCAGACCTTCTGCTCCCTAATGAGTGCCAAACCCAGGCTGAGCATTGACAGACTCATATCTCCAATAAATGCCAGCTTGTTCCATCAGAGTGACTGTAATGATTGTAGGGTATTGTCAAGGGCGAGATGGCCCGTTGATGTGTCAATATAGGTCTCATTTCTTATCAGTGTGGACCAGTCTTTTACCAGAATCTAGGAAATTATGGAAATTTTGCTCAGAGTAGCATGTAGGTCCACAATAAAGTTCTGATGGATGAGGACAAATTAATTTCTTAGTGCTAGTTAGTCTAAGCTAGATCCCCCCAAGATAAAGAAGGCATGGAATTTGCTGATTGAAGAGCTATAATTCTGATTCAATGAGCTTAAAAAACTCAACAGAGAGATGAATGCTACAATAAAAAAGATCAAAGATCCTTCTTTACAGCATGCTGGCAGGGGAATGGTTTTACTACCCAGACCAATGTTTCTTAATCCTTATAACATGAGGGAACCCTAACTATTCCACAGCTTACAGTATATTAGTGTGGTTGTCAGAAGGTCTCTTACATTGCTGGCCATTGGGAAGAATGTCATCCTTACAGATAGCCAAAAGGATCATTGGTGTCACTTAAACTGACCAGAGAGCCACAATTTTTTCCTTGCTCAATGAAGCCCTAAAAAACTCTGGAAGAACCCTAGGGTTTCATGAAACCCTGGTTGAGAAACATTGACAAAGACTGTGGCTGGTATCTAAAAAAAAAAAACAACTAAAGGAAATTTTGAAAATTTGTTATTGTTTCTGACAGGTACGTCTACTCTGCTCTCTTCTGCACCAGGATAACATTACTGCATTCTGTGGCCTTCCCATGATCAACCACTACAACTTTAGAAGTTCTACATAATACTTCCAAATATACTAGAATATCTGTGGGAAATGAAGTCCATTGGTGTCCATGCATCTAGAACATCTGTCAGGTTAGGCACCGAATTTGGGTGAGACCTGGCTCTCAAACTGCATTTTATTTCATCCAAAATGTGTTCAGTAGGGTCAAGAAATTGTACAGGTCACTCTAAATATCCAAAAGGTGTTTTGTAGGGTCAAGGCTCTGTGCAGGCCACTCTGATTCCTCCACAGTAAACTATGTCTTTATTGAGCTGGCTTTGTGTGCAGGGACAAAGACATGGTGGAACAGAAAATGGCCTTCACCAAGCAGTGACCACAAAGTTGGAAGTGTCTAAAATGTCTTTGCATGCTGTACTATTAATAGTATCCTTCACTGGAAACACTGAACTAAAAAAATTTGATGGGGGTTCCATCATACTTTCGGCCATGAGTATGTTTGATGATCTACAACTTTTTGGCATGTTAAAGCTCTCCAAGACTGAAGATTGAGGGAGACCTCAGGTGATCCAGCAAACTATAAGTTAGAAAATGTTTTTTAGAATTAGTTCACCCATGATAATCTAACTTTTCCAGTCTTGGAAATCTTCAATAAATCAGGCCTTTTGTATACCCATAATAAACAAAACTATTTTGAACACAATGTTAGAAGAGCGGCTTCCAAGTATCAAGCCATCTAGGTCAACCCTTGGACACCAATGAGACCATAAGACAGTTTCATAGCAAACAAATTCAATTTACCTCCTTTCTTTTCCTCATCTTGACTGCTCTTCTCCTTCTCCTGTTTGGGCTCCTCCGGAGCAGCTTCTGGGCTAGCAGCAGGCACATTGGCTTGTTTGGACTCATCCTTTGCTTGGTTGGAGTCACCTCCCGAGGAGTTTTCACTGGTACCCTTCACGGTATCCTCTGACTCTGCAGGCGCATGCTTCTCTTCTGAAGTTGACTTCTCTGTGTTTTTGGCTTCCTCTTCTGATCCCCCTTCTGGTTTTTTGTCTTCCGAAGAGCTCTCCTTCTTGTCCTCTTCAGACAAAGGTCCATCGCTGGTGGGTTCCTCTGTTTTGGAGGCCTCATTGTCTGTCTTTTCTGCTTCATCCTTGGCGTCGTCTTTGTGGTTTTCCACCGCCTCTCCAGAAGTCTCATCTTTCTTGTCCCCCTTGAGCTTTTTCCGGATTATATGTCCGCGGAAGCTGGCCTGGATTTTGGTAGCGGCTTTATGAGCTTTATCCTCTGGTTTGTTTGCATCTTGTTCAATTTTTTGGTCAGCATCCTCATTCTTCTCCACCTGGACAATGAATAGAAAAGAAATTTTTAGAACATTTTATTTTTCAAAAAACACAACATTTACACAACATCAAAAAATTTGAATTACAATGCTCCAATAACACTCAAAGACAACTTGTCTTTTCAGACCACTTTCAATAACCATTTAATAGGCCTTTTGCTACCAAAGCCCCATGACTTAGAAGGACAATCCCCTTGGACAATCCCTTAAATGTCCCTCTTTTTGAACTCATGTATAGACCTCTATATAAAAAAAAATAAAGTATATTGTACTATTTATTGTTCAAAACCCATGATAGCAGCCTTTTTTTTTTCATCCAACCTCTTCAGTAATGAATTTGTGCTATTGTGCAATTGTACCTGAGGTAAGGGTACAGTCCCTCTTTTCTGGACTGAGCCTCTTCCTTTTTCCTCTTTAATATTCCTCTTTTTAGTCTCATGTATAGACCTCTATATTGAAAATGAAAATTGTACTTTTTAATGTCCAAAACCAAAATCAAAGCAATCTTTTCCGTTCATCCAACCCCTTCAGCAATGAGTCTGTGCTACCAACTGTGTATAATTAAGAGGAACAGTCCCATTATTTGGACTGCCCCCCCCCCCCTTACCCCCCTCTGAAATTTCCCTCTTTTTGGACTCATGTATAAACCCCTACTACTAGAAAAGAGAGGCATACCATGCTTTTCCCTTCATCCGATCTCTTTAGTAATGAATTAGTGCTACCAATTGTGCCTGATTGAGGGGGACAGTTTCTGGACTGAGCCTCTTCACTTTTCCCCCTTGAATATCCCTCGTTTAAGACTCATTTATAGACCTTTATCCAAACAAAAAAAAATGTACCATTTAATGTGCAAAACTCATCATACCACCTTTTCCTTTCATTCAACCTTCTCAGTATCTATTGTATGCTACCAACTGTGCCTAAGGGACAGACCCTCTTTTTTGAGTCTCCCCTTCCCCTCAAATGTCCTTCTTTTTGTTCTCATGTATAGACCTCTACTACTAGATAGAACTAGTTAATGTCCTAAAATTGCCATATCACCCTTTTCCTTTCATCCAACCTCTTTATTAATTAATTTGGGATTTTAAAATTTGCAGGTTTAACCAATCATAAGCCTTTCGTCTAAATGAGGGCATGGCTGGGGTGCGTTCTTACTTTATTGTTTCTGCTAAAAGGTCTCTCTTTTTATTATATCAAATTTGGAATCATTTCCTATGTATGGCTACCAACCAAGCCCTTCAGTGCTATGGTGAAGCAGAACAAAATGGTTTTGTTCCAAATTAACGACAGGTTCTCTTTATAATTTTCACAACATTGGATTTGGTAAAACAAAGAAAAACGGTCACGTTCGAATCAACATGTATGACTGGGGCTCTTTATAAATGGTACGCCTTTGGATTTAGTAAAGCAGGACTAAATGGACTGATTTAATAAAGCTCTTTAAGATTGGACAAGATAGACTATCATAGGTGAACCTGGGTGATCCAGGACTGAAAACATTTGGCAAATAACAACAAAGGATTTGTAAGAAATCCATTCCAGGTTTGTCAAATCACCCAGGTTACCCTAATATAGTCTGTCATCTCCAGTTTTGGAGAGCTTTAATAAATCAGGCCCAAACAGTTACTTCCACCCAACATTAATGACAGGTTCTCTTTATAACTGTACCATTTTCCAAGTACCTGTGATAACAATTTTAACATTGTGTAGAATGGATAATTCATGAGCTCTGAAAAATTCACATCGTCGCGTTCTCAAGTGGTTTGCTGAAAAACGCAGGAGTAATGACATCTTAGTATCGCGCTTACAAATCATTTATATACATATCACACTTCGCTAGCGGCACGCGCAGGTGGCTTAAACCATGAGCACATGGGAATTCCAGACACCTGATACTCTGGGGATTATCTCAGCGAAGCCTTGAAGGGAATTTAACATGATGAGTTTAAACGATACGACAGGAGCAACAAGATGAAATGCAGTGCGGGGTTTGTGATAAAGAAGCTGTTGGCATTAGGCTAGGCCCAAAGATGAGCTCTCTTGGAGAACATAAAAAGCAGAAATGAACACAAATTGATACTTAAAAGTAGATCTGGCCTTATAATATAAATATAAATATATATATATATATATATGCATAGTACATTACTAAGCCTGTCAATCAAATCCTGGCCACACCCAACCCCGTCCACTATTGACAACACTGGCTGTGCTGCTTAACCCCTCCCACTAGGATCTGCAGTATCTCAGGGGAGGAGCAATTGAGAAACAAATGAAGGAGGATTTCCCTGGAGGGAGGTAAAGGAAGTTTTTGTCTACCCCACAGTCTTGTGCATCACATGTTAACTCGCTTTGGAGGTTTTTGTTGTCCTACATAGAAATGTATTTTATTCATATGATTTTTTCATCATAGTCAAATATTTTATTCATATGTCACTAAATGTATCTTTACCATGAATGCAAATACAAATATCTAAATTGGACCTAGAATCAGCCTCTGGAAGGTATTGTTTAGTTCTTATTCTATCCTATTCTATCTATAGTTCTTATATATGTATATATATATATATATATATATATAGATAGATATGACAGAGGAGGAAGCAGCACAAGCAGCCAACCAGTGATAGGAAGAAGGACCAATGTTGTATCTTCTTTCAATGTCCAATCACAGGCTGGGGGTGGGTCCAGGACAACCTGGTCCCAGAGGAATTAGATTGAATGATTCTGGTCATCAGACTGAGGACATCTAGTGGCAGAAGGACCATTTGATTTGAAAATATAGATATAGCAGCAGCAAAAATGAGAGTCTTCAATTTTTCTAAAGGGGTATTTCTGGATTGTTATTTTTTGGCTGGAGTTCTGCTTTAAATGTGAACAGCTAAAGATACAGTATATAATGGTTGTTTTACCTGCCAAAAAATGTATAATTTATCCCGGTCACTCCTGAAATTTACACATGGCAGAACGGTGACCCGAAGTGAGGTTAAGCAACACAACCTGGTCATCTCCCCACCCCCAATATGTGATTGGACAGAGAAGGAGAAGCAGAAGACAGATGAGCTAATCCGTCTGCTCTCTACTTCTGGTCCATGTTATTACTACTTAATTTTGCCATCAGAGGAGAGCAGAGGGGGTATTTATGTACATAACTTTTGAAATGCTGGGACTTTTAAAAATAATGGAGGGAGTTCCAGAAGATTTGCCTACAATCGGGCCCCGAATTTCCTGACTGCGGCCACTTTCACTGAATTGTTTTTTAATTCTTCATTACATCTCAAAGTGGGCATGTGACCAGGTGACAACACATGAGCACCATTAGAAGACTGGGACATAGTGTTGTCACCCTATAACAGGAAGGGCCTCAAGAATAATGCAGGTTTTATTTTAATTAACTAATTATAGGAATGTGCTGTACTTATTAAAAATGCATCAGGCGCATTTGGCTAACATCTTTTTTTTTTCATAGTGGAAAAATCAGTTCCTTTTTTTTTCACAACTGCCTTGGGTTTCAAATCGCCTATGTGAGTGAATCGCATTATCAAAATCATAGGGGCCCGGGCTGTCACTTCCACATACATTATTGAGTCTGGAATATTTTATTGCTAATAATGAGCAAAGAGATCCAAATTTGGCTGGCAGCGGCACCGTGAGAGTGGAGCAAGACAGCGCAGAGGCCCGGCCCGTTCAATAAAAAGAAAAAACGACTAAATTAATTCTTTTTTATGTCAGGGAGATGGAGGGGAGGCATTGTGCGCCAGCCAAACATCATGCAGATAACTAGGACAATTCAATGCGAATGCAGAACCCCCCGCCGAGCCCTACAATGCGGACTTATAGACTGCGGCCGCGCAGAACGCCATGGCTGACAAGCTGTTAGATGTTGTCTTGGAGATCAGATGTCAGTTCAGCTAAATGTACAAAAAACTTAAAAAAATCAACACAATGTAATACAATATGTATAATATATAATAATATACAATGGTATACAAAGTAAACCCCCTTTTTTTGACAACACTAAAACCAATGTTCTTGTTCAATCACCGGAACAGGAACAAAGGGACAAGTGTTGCAATAATTCTCTACTTTTGGAAAAAAAAAAACTCATTTTACTTCCTGTTACAATTAATGGAATAAAGGAAAAAAAAAACTTTGCTTTCCTCTCATTTCCTGTTAGGTCTTTGGGATAGGAAGGGATGAAAAAATTGCCCAATGGGACCCAGATGGCAAGAAAACTCTTCCTTCTCCTCCTACTTCCCTTAGCATAGGTTAGGAGGATCTCTGCCTTGGCATCGTTATTCTCTGGCCCAATCTTCTGAAAATTAATATTCTTATCCATCACCATGGAAGTGGCAGAACACACATTTTCCTTACAAAACCAAAGGGTTAGCGTCATTTCAAGCAAAGGTCCTTCTGCCAGCCACAAACCCAACCCTGGGTTCCATTGAGTCACTACGATCCTCGGCCTAGATGGGACATTTACTTGACCCAGGTGGGACCTCTACTTCTGCCCAATTCTAGATTAGGCCCACACATAGGCAAAACACATGGTTATTTAACTTTATCCTTTCTGCCTCCTGCTCTCTGGCTCTCCAATGGTCAATGTGGGCATTACAGAGTAAAAGGGGCATTTCTAAATAGAGCGGGCAAGTCATGGAGGGTTTTTTGAGTAAAATTGGCCATGTTTTACCAGAAAGGGGGTTGTCTGGTTAAAGATGGGCATGTGTGACCAAAGAAAGGCATACCTGAGAGGGTTTGGCTGGATTGAAATGGGCCTTGTCTGACCACCTGGGGATGTGTTTGCCCATGGAAGGGTATAAATGGTCAGAGAGATGAGTGTCTGTCCAGGGAGGGCAGTGCCCAACTATTTCTCCTAGAAAAAAACGTGTCTTATTAGACAGCCCCGTACCATCCAAAAGGTTTACTATGGGTCAAGTTACCCCATTGCCCAAGCTTAAAACTAACTCACACTGCTGCCCAAACTAAGCCCTAATACTAATTTTAGTGCCAGCATCCCTCAATTGATACCAGACTTTATGTCAACCAAGAATTTATGTCAATGGCATATAGTCCTACACCAGAGGCTCCCAGTTTTGTGATCCCAGTGCCAGAAGAAACAGCTTCAATTTTTTTAGGATTCTCCAATGTTGCCCAGTCTACATAGACAGAAGATGACTTTTGACTTTCACTGTATGGTAAAAAATGGGCTCCTTTTGGACACCTGTCCATCACACCTACCTATATGGTCAATAGTATGTGAACTTCTTCAAATGATTAGGAGTCTCCAATGAAGGGTAATGTAATGTTACAACATACAAAGATATTTTTGAAATTGTCCACTTCCAACCTTCTGGTCTCAGTTGGGTGAAGGCCCTTTTCCATCATGACTGGGCCCCTGTGTACAAAGCCAATTCCATAAGGGCAGTGAAGAAGGGAAGAATTTGAGTGACTCCAATCCCAGCCTCACTGAACAACTTTGGGAAAAATTGGAATGCCAATTGTTAACCAGATCTTGTCGTACAATAGCAATACCTGAACTCAAATTGGCCTAAACTCCCCCAGACACGTTTTTGCCAAAAGCATCCTGAGAAGGGTAAAGAATGAAGAAACAATTCAAGTGATGGAGTAATTTCATATTATTCTTTTGGTTCTAGAATAGGATATCCGAGTTAATTCATGTGATGGCCAGATGTCCGTAGACTGTTGACAATTTTGTAAATAGGACCCTAAAGCTAAATGAATCTTCAGGTTGCAGGAGTTAAAGGCTCCCTTCATGAAAAATAAAAAAACTCCATCATTTGCAGGTGAAGCTTTCTAAATTGATAATAGCATCCCAGGGGTCTTATGATTCCTACTGGTTGAGGCTGAGCATGGTACATTGCTGCCATGTGCTAATTGCAATCAAGGGCGAAAGAGGGCCTGCTATAAATGGAGGAGTGTAGAACATTCTTGTTCTTGGAGGAAACTCATGTAGACCCAAAACCACCAAAAAGTTGGGTACTTTTGATGGTCATTAAACCCAGGTCCCCAACACTACACCCAACATTGTGCCATTGTTCTCCATGTGGCACAATTTACTAAATTGTCCCTAGGAATCGTCACCATCAACCATTTTGGTTATTTTAAATCGTCCAAGGGCCCACACTACATCTACTGAAGACCACTCCTTACTTATCCACCATCTTTTTCTTCTGAAAGTTATCAGACAGTAAAGCTAAGTGGTGAACACTTAGCTTTACTATATGAGATGTTTGAGGAAAACAAGATGGTGGAGAAGCAAAGTGTAATCCTGAGTAGATGTAGCATGGGGCCCTTGGATGATTATTAGCATTCATGCTGTCCTATGACACACTTCTTGCTTCAGACTTCTGCTCGGCCTGAACTCTCTACTGAAAGACTAATTCCCTTCTACAGGTCACTTTGATACAGAATAAGAATATCTGCATCAGTTCAGTTTTTATACGTTATTTTATAACTATATTTATGTATTTTGGGGGAATCTTGCTGCAAAATTTTGCCAAATTTTTGCCAATCTTAGTCTTGCAATATTTTCTGCTTTCCAAAAGTCCATTTAGCCCTCCCATTCCTTATTGATGGCTTTGAAGACATCCAGTGTCTATGCTTTGGAGCTGAAGACAGGGTAAATGGCTGAGTAGATGGGCAAAAGACAACCTGCAGGGCTTACATCACTCAGTTTATAAGGGTCCTAGGTAATGTCAGCCCACCGTAGGGCATCGGGAACATTTTTGGCAGATCAAGACCTATCTGTACCTCCAGATTTATAATAAGGATAATATTGCACAGCTGTACTGTTGGTGTGTGGGGCTTGTTTCGTTTTTTTGCAAACCCACCCTGAAAAAAAAGCCATGCAGCCATCACTGGGGGAGCATGTAGACAGAAAGGGGCTGCAAAGAAGACCGACCCAATCACGTACCAAAACATCCAATCATGTATTGAGAACACCCAATTAGGTACCAAGAACACCCAATCGTGTGGCTGAAAATGTCTACTTTACCATAAGTGGAAGTAAGAGGACCCCATACAATACAGGGGTCACCCCTCTTCATTAGTGACCCCAGAATCCATGCATGGAGTCACAGATGAGGTATCTACAATACATCTTTTAGGTCTTTATCGTCTCATACTTTGCAGCAGATCCAAGAAATGTTAATTCTAATTCCTGGCTCAGCACACAGGGTGACACTGAACCATCTTGTATCCAATATTCAAACTAATATTTCCTGTAACATGGGGTGTGTAATGACAGGTTCTCTTTCTTGATATCATCCTGCCCTTACACTTTCCTCGGTACTTTAGTTTTTGCCTATGTGGACTGGCAGACATCTATTTCCCAGTAAAAAGCTTCTGGTGGGGTAAAAAATAGTTAAATTGGTAAATCTTTGTAGCAAGTAACTGCCCCTAACAATTAAATAACCCACCCACCACATTTATACCATTTATTTGTCACTTAACCAATCCCAACATTTTAAAGTGTAAGTGTGCTTAGCTCCATCTGCTCCCCCCTCTGAGCAGTGACTCTGCAGCTTCGTTATCCGTTGTTCTTTTCACTCATTATTTTATGCAACTTTGCCGCCCCGTCCCCCCCACTTCTCAGCAGTGACCAACCAACTTCAACTCCAGTCCCATAAATTACTCAGCAGCTCAGCTCTCCCCTCTCAGCAGTAACTCAGCAGCTTAGTTATCCATTGTTCTTTTCACCCAATAATTACTTTATGCAACTTTGCCACGCCATCCCACTCCCTTTCAAGCAGTGACCAACTTCAACACTCCTCCTAGAAATTACTCAGCAGCTCAGCTCTCCCCTCTCAGCAGTAACTCAGCAGCTCATTTTCCCCTGCTTCCCCCTCCCAGCAGTGACCTAACAGCTCAGCTTACCCTCCTCCCAACAGTGACTCTGCAGCTTAGATATCCATTGTCCTTTTAACCCATTATTTAATTTATTCAGCTTTGTCCCCTCCACCCCCATCTACTGTAGATATCTATACGCACATACAAGATTGGACAAAGCTGATCAGACCCAGGTAGGTCAAACAAACTCCATGCAAGTAGAATCCTTGGACCTGATCGAACTGCACTGTGTGAAAGTCTCTCTTTGTGTCCTCAATACCCCCAAGTATTAAGCCATTAGGTTGGCCTCCTGGGAGGGGAAACTTTGTTTTTGGGAGGAAGAGGTATTTAATCATTACAAGGCCAGTCAAGTACCTTCCATAACCACCAGGAGCCATTTAAAACAAATTGCAGCTTTAAATTCACCAAAATGCCCAAATTTTACACAATTTCCAAAGTTTTACCAAAATTTCAGTGGCATGAAAATTCTCAGCTTTGCTCATTCCTGGAGCAAAGTAACAGTGGTACCGTTTCACCTCCCATGTGACAGTGCTGGGTGCCTAATTGGCCAATTACTAAGCACCAGCTTGGTCACATGATTCCCATATCAGAGAGTACCGGGAATGCTGCTGGTACAGTGGGGGATAGGGAGGTAAAACTAAGCTGGTGGGGATGGCGCCTCCTGTTGGAGTATTTTTGCAGCTCCATGATCCTCTGAGATTCATCCATTTTAAACATTTTAGAGACATTTGCATGTCACAGGAACATCTGGAAGTACAATATCCGTTTTCATCAATGCGCAATGTGTGGGCTTGTTGTGCCTGTGAATGGAAAACTTCTCCGTCATTTATTGCCAGCGAATTCCTCCGGGCCGGAGAACACTGAGCCATTCACATTTGTTCCTGCTTCCACAAGAGCTTACAATCTAACACCAAGCACTGGGGACGGCATCCCACTAACCTGACATTATATGCCAGGGGTGACTTTGGGGCACCTTGGGGTGGGGGGCACCTGGGGGTGGGGACCCCCACCCAAGCACAGACAGAACATACAGATGTCCTGCACATGGGGTCCCTGGAGGGAACTGAATCCGGAACCCCAGAGCCATCAAAGCATTCCAGCATTTCAAAAGAGCTCAATGTCCAAGTTTTCTTTTTTGGGTGGGGGGATTGTTTATTGCACAGTGATTTCTTTCATGTGTCCTGGTGATACAACAGGTTCTAACCCTAATAAAGCAATAATAACATGTTAATAGTTGTAGCCTGCTTCTTCTTAATAGAGATTCTTCTAACTGGCTTTTGTGGTGACAACATTAACCTAGCAGGTCTGCTGTACGGCGGATAGGCTGGTAAGAATCACGCTGACAGGTGGGGAGAGCAGAGTGATGACACATCATTGGCCCTAGTTTATTAAAGTTCTCCAAGACTGGAGGGGATACACTTTCCGCAGTGAACCTGGGTGATCCAGCAAACCTGGATTGGATTTCTTAAAAGTCATTTGCTATTTGTTGTTTCCAGGGTTGCTGGATCACCCAGGTTCACTGCTGAAAGTGTATCTTCCCCAGTCTTGGAGAGCTTTTTTAAATTAGGCCCATTGTGCTGCTGCTGTCACTGTCCAATCAGGCTGGAGTGAAGAAATGTGTAATAATGATAATAATAATAATTTGTAGCCCCCCCTTCCTTTAAGCCATACCAGATCCCCTGAAACCTGTCTGGCCAATAAAAGAAGGGCCAGGAGTGTGCTTTCCCTCCTTGTATGGACATAACATGCCCCCTGGAACCCAGCTGACCAATAAGTGAAGGGGGCGCAGAGTGTGTGTTGCCCCTCTGTTTAGCCATGCCAGGCCCCCCAGGAACTTGGCTGGCCAAACAAGTAGGGGGCACAGAATATGTGTTTCCCTTACTTTTGGCAATACCATGCCCCTAGAACCTGGCTGGGCAAAGAAGAAGGGGGCAAACAGTCTATAGCCCAGTGGCCAAGCTCTATTGCTTAGTTCTAGCAGATAAAAATCTGGTTACAAAAAATGCCCCTCCCCTCCCCCATCTCTTGCACACTACAAATCAATACAAATATTATTACCTATACAACTACAAATACCTAGCACAGTGAGCTGCTAGCCTATAGAAAAAAAAAGATAGTCCAGCCAATCAGGGAAGGACGTCATTGTATCCAGGCAGATCTACTGTGAACCTGGGAACTTTGCAAATGCAACCTCTAAAAATCTACTTCTATTCAGAGTTCTCACAGCTGCTATCTAGATATGCGAAAGAGTTATGACAAAGGTGAAGGAGCAACAAAGACCATATAGCAACCTCTATGAATAGGATTGTGCTCTGACGTGTAAAGCATCATCAATCTAGCACAGCGGATTGGTGAACGATAAATCAGGAACAACCAATCCATAGGAGTGCACAGTAGGGTATCACTGGCTCACTCTTCCCCCTTCACTCTTCACTGAACAGAATGGCGCTCTTTACGATGTGCAGCACTCGTTCATTCATTTGTCACTGGAAACCATCACAAAAGATTGTTTCCAGAGACAATCCAGACGTCTATATAAAGCTTTACACAAAGCAAAGGCAATAGAGAGCGCCTCCCAGTGGCCAATTTACAAATCTCTACATATAAAATACATAATAAAATACAAAATAGCAAGCACAAAAATATCACATCAACAATAACTCAGGATTTGCACTTCAAAAAGGTAGTACAATTATCAAATTAATAAATAGGACAGGAGATGACATTGGCAAGACATCGGCCAACGGACTAATTCCATAGATACAATAATTCTATAATCAATAATGTATGGAGAAAAACATAAATGTATACAATAGACAAAAGGTGGATGATATTTCTAGATATAGTAAATGTCATACTGACAGCATGTACACCCCAATATAAACAAAAATTCTGTTCGGTTTAGATTTACTTTATTCCTTTTTCATATGTATTGCTTTTAATTAAATACTTCCTGGCGCTCCTACCAGCAAGGTGGTGCACCTTACCTAATAATATGCAGCAGCAAGCACACAATCATATATCTTCAATTTGTTTAAAAAGTGTTGGCTCAAGCAATCTCTGCTGGTGGTTTGTATTATTTCTGCCTGAACAGTAGAGGGCAGTAAAGTGGCTGCAATGTTAGTTTCTTGCCTATAGGAAAATGTCACATGATCCCATGGGTGTGGTCACACTTGTAGTCCCAGCTGTCTGCAGCACAATGGGGTGGCTACAAACGAAGACATTGTGAATGGAGCATGAATTGTAGCCACAAACATGAAGGATATGTAGATTTTTGCAAAGGATAGAAGGGATTTATGATGACTTACTAAACATGTATTAGGAGGAAGGAATGTATCATTGAGAGCTACAAAAAGTATTTTTTTCACCTAATTGCAAAGATTTCACACCAAAGATTCCAGAGAGGGGGTCAGGGCGGCCTGTGCAAGCATGTCCAAAGTGAAAAAAAAAGTATGGAATATTGTCAGGGAAACACACTTTTAAAGTGCCTGTCAAAAATTTAAGCTGCAAAGCCCCCTAGTCTTGTTACCAAAATTGCTGGGGAAAGGGGAGGGGGTCTGGGTGGGTCAGCGGCTCTTAAATTTTTAATTTGATTCACTAGATTGTACAATAGATGAGCCATGCCGAGATTTCAAGTTTCCATGTTAAACATTTATGAGCTATTACCATATTGTACCCCAGGATATAGCAGTTCAGGCCTTTTTTTTTCATTGTGATGGCTTTTCAATGTATTATTAAATGTCTGATTTATTGATAATTGGCCTGGATATATAATATGCAAAAAGATGATCCAGTATTATTATTTTCTTGTATTTATATGGTGCCAACATAATACATAGCGCAGTACACATTCCTCTAGAGGGGCTCACAATCCAAGGCCACTAACTGGCCAATTAAACTTCTAGGATGTTTTTGGGATGTAGGAGGAAACCCATTCAAATGTGGGGAGAACATGGCACACCCAATGAAGGCAGTGACCTAACCTGAATTCAAACCTAGGACCCTGGAGATGCCATGGAGTACTACCCACCAAAGCATTGTGCTGCCCTTAGCTTAAAAAAAATAATAAATAAAGAATTTTGTGTTTGTGATTTAGGAGGAGTGCAGCGCAACTGTATTATTATTATTATTATTATTATTATTAATAAACAGGATTTATATAGCGCCAACATATTACGCAGCGCTGTACATTAAATAGGGATGACAGTCAGATACCCATGTTTGTTGGTTGATGAAATGATAATCCTAACTAACGCGTTTCGAGGGAACAGCACCTATTCATCAAGAAATTTCTTTGTAAAACTGCAGCACAGCCCAATCCAGCAACAAACGGTTTCATGATAATATATCATCTATGATAGCCAGATGCATTATATATCCATGTGTTGATGAAGGAGGGCTGTTAACCCGAAACGCGTTGTCATTTTTTTTTTTTTTTTAGCCAATAACCTCTACTCTACAGTTTGTTCCCAGCTGGCCCCAATCTTTGCTCTTTAATTTCGATCTTCTATAGCTGTTTGCTGGAGTTCACCTTTTGTCAATATGTGTGTTCTTCCCAGTTTCCTTTTCCCACACTGGCAAACCATCACAACAGAAATGGCCGAATATCACCACTTACTTTATTGCTCCCCAGTAAGTGCAGAACATTTAAAAGTACTTTAATCAGCCGAAGAGTCCGATGCCGGCACAGCTGTACATCTCATGCAGCTGCCACTGGCAGATAAAGTGAGGAAATCAATGACTTTATTGTCCTCGCTCACCTGGGACCGGACAGGGAGAGGAGCCGAATCACAGCTGCGGACAGTTGGGGTAATTTGCTGGACATTCTCCTGGGGCAGCTTTCCAGCTCCTTGGACAAAGGCGAAACCACTTGCAGATTTGTTTTCAGCCCAGGAAGTTGAAATAATGTTTTTTTTTTCTGTTCTAAATTAGATTATGGGGTCATGAATCTGCTTTTGGATAGAGCCGTGCTTTTTCTTGCCTGACAGATTCAGGAAGAAGAAACTGGTGGCTTTTCAGGCTCATGCACACCTCAGGAAGTACAGACCCTGGTTTCATATGCTGCAAACAAAGCCACTGTGATAGACTTGTGACCAAAATTACTCGGGGGAAGAGGTTTGTAGTTGTAGGTAGGAGTACAGAACATGCAACTTAAAAAGCTGAGCTCAGTGTTCTCCCCAGCCCCTTTTAGCTAGGCGCACCGCCCAGCACTTTTCATTAACCACCCGGCTGTTTTTGGATTAATATTATTACACAATATTTATATAGCGCCATCATATTACACAGTGCTGTACAAAGTCGATAGTCATGTCACTAACTCCCTCAAAGGAGTTCACAATCTAATGTCCCTACAGTAGTCAATAATGTAGTCTAAGGGCAATTTTTGAGGGGAAGCCAATTAACCTTAGTGCATATTTTTGGAATGTGGGAGGAAACCCACGCAGACACCGGGAGAACCTGCAAACTCCATACAGATAGTTTCCTGGCCCAGATTCAAACCTGAGACCTAGCGCTGCAAAGGTAAGAGTGCTAACCACTGAGACACCCTGCTGAAGAATTGGATCACACTACAGGGGCTCCCACCCACCTACAGCTTCTTCCTACCCAGCTTAAAAAAATTTCTGGGGGGAAAGCTGGAGCTATATATTTACATATCTGACACCAGATCAGCATGATAGCAGAAGGGGGCCCCAGCACCCATCCCACCCATATCAGGTAAAATAGGCCCCTGCATTTCTGCAATTCTGCACCATTGCATATCAGACTACCAGATAAGAGCATCAGAAGTGCTATAGTCCGACCTGGACCAAAGGATGTAAGAGTGAGGAGGGGAGTTCAGAGATCACCCATTGGCTTATGTGTTCAGATATATTCAAAAAGTAGCAGGCTATCTCCAGACTACCTAGGGACAAATAAAAGGTATGTATCTCAAGCTTCAGAGGGTAGCATTAGAGGTGGAGGTAGCCAGTAACTTGGGGCCCCTCTGCCAAACTGACCCCTGTTTGCTGATCAGGGTCCAAGCTTCTGTTGGCTAAGCAGGGTCCAGGGCCCTTGTGCAGTGACACACTTTGTACCTCCCTATGCTGTCCCCTGAGTAGCATACACATAACTTTTATTTGATTGTGAGTTCAGGTACACTTAAAACTTAAAGCATGATGGATTTTTTTTTTTTTTTTTATCAAAAAGAAGCTGAGCTTTATATTAAATAATCAGGAAACCCCATGGAGGCATAAAGCATGCTGATATAGTTGAGAGGTTCATAAAATGCATAGAAGTCATCCCATTAGCAAGCCATGGCATTGAAAGCCCAGCGGGAGAACGAATCCACAATCAATGACTCTCTGCTCACTGTAAAATCCGGCTGTCACAGCAGGCGTTCATGGTGACAGAAATTCTGACGCATTTAAGTGTGCTTAGTCATACAAACATTATAACTGCAATGTAAGCCTGGTGTGAAACGCGTCAGCTCGTGTCACCTCTAAACCTGCCAAGAGTGGCTGTATGGGATCGCTGTATGGTTTGGGGCAAAAACAATCCACATTCTGGTTTGAGCACATGGAATACTAGGATGAGGGGTCCAACATGTGACTTTAAGACTATAAAAACCTGAGAGACCCCAATCCTAAATTATATTCAAAATATTGACTATTGGTGTAAGAGCTGTGATCCCGAGGAGTTTCATGTAACTGTCTCCAGTTTCTGAATGTCTCTTGAAGCTTTCCTAGTCTCCAGTAACTCGAAAGCAGTTTCTGGATATCTCTAGTTGTGCTCTGAAAGTCTCTAACCATCTTTAGTTGCACCCCCACTCTCTGACCATATTCTGTATCATATCTGCAGTTTCTGACCATCTTTCTTTTTCCATGCCCTTGGACTTTGACCAT
>NC_092858.1:173959245-173960979 GCF_032062135.1 Pyxicephalus adspersus
CCATATCTCACCATCTCCTGTAATATATCGGCAGTCTCTGATGATGTACTGTACTATGTCTGCAGTCTCTAACCATCTCCTGTAGTATGCTTGCAGTCTCTGATCGTATTGTAGCATACCTACAATCTCTGACCATATTCTGTAACTTACCTGCAGTCTCTGACTGTCTCGTGTTGCATGTCTTCAGTCTCTTTTACACCACATTCCCTAAATATCACCTGCAGACCACTAGTAATGTCAGGGGCCACACTTAAGGTCCCTCCAATAACCCAATAATTTGCCCACCACTGTTCTACATTCTATAGAGATAACACACAATGCTGCAAAAGCCATCCAGTAGGGGGCAGCTCTCTGAATGAGTGTCAGAAGCCCCCAAAATGGGCAGAGTAACAAGCTGCACCAAAAAACCTCTTTTTACTGCAATGCTGCAAAAAAGGCATCAGGTAGGAAAATGATTTTATGGCAATGCAATGATAACACAAATACTCTCTGCTTTTGCTTTAATTCTGTGTAACAACACATATTCGTCTGGCAGGAGTTCATCACCTTTCCCAGCTGCCAGCAGAATCTAAAGTGTCAGATGCAAAAACTGCTCCAGATATTTTTTGTGCTGACTTCTCCATCCTGTGAAATGTTAATGTCAGGGGTAGCGGCATCAAAGGGCCCGTTCTGTGCTTATATCTGCTCATTATACAGAACACAAGAGCCTGCTTTAAGCTTCCTCCATGTCCCCGTACTGCCACCGCCAGAGCCGCACACACAGTCTCCCCCAGGAATATGCTGGAATTTTCCATAGACAGCAGGTGATATTTAAATGCAACATCACCTGTCACGGGCGGATTGCTTTTCCTGTAAACGTGCTGATCATATCATGATATCATGCAGAACCTGGAATATTATACATGAGATGGTCAGGACTTAGAGGAGGATATTTATAAGGCAACAATCATCAATCTGGTCATCATTAGATGTTTATTGGCCAATCGGTGGATCGGCAACCTATTTAAAGGACCCCCAACCTGCCGCCAATTCAACATCTGTAATTCATTAACCACAACAGTAATATATGGCAATTTAAAAACAGCTGATACAACTGTAATGCCAAAATTGCCAACTGTCAGCCATGGTGCAGCACTGACCAGAGACATTGACCCTGATTTATTAAATCTCTCCAAGGCTGGAGAGGATACACTTTAAGCAGGAAACCTGGAATGGATTTCATCCAAGTCTTTTTCTAATTGCTAGCAAATGTTTTGAATCCTGGACCTGATCCATTCCAGGTTTGCTGAATCACCCAGCTTTACTGGTAAAAGTGTATCCTCTCCAGCCTTGCAGAGCTTTAATAAATCAGGTCCATTGAGTCTTTTCATAAAAGTGCTGCAAAGTACAAAGTAATGCTTTAAGTAAAACTTTAACAAACATATAAAGAATTGCCAAGATGTAGAAAACATATGTCTTTCCTCTATTCCTATACAGTGCTCAACACAGAAATTTTTTTAAGCCGGGTGGGAAGAAATTGTAGATGGGTGGCAGCCCCTGTATTGTGACCAAACTCTTTAGTAACCACCCAAAAACAGCCGGGTGGGTGCTGAAAACTGCCGGGTGGTACGCCCAGCTAAAAGAGCCTGGGGAGAACCCTGCTGTAGTCCTAAAGCACTGCAATATTATTAACTTTTATTTACATAGCACCAACATAATATATAGCGTAGTACAAAGTCCATATTCATGTCACTA
>NC_092858.1:173961937-173973228 GCF_032062135.1 Pyxicephalus adspersus
ACACACACACACACACACACCTAATCAATACCTAATTGCATTAGTTATCAATATATAGCTGATAGCAGAATACAGCCTGCAATAGGTCCCTTTTGGTAATAACCTGCTTCTGCAGAGATGCCTATGTGTATATATATATATACTGATATGTGTGTATATGGTACAACAACAAAAAAAGAAACAAATGTTACATTATAGCAGAATCCATATTCTTCTCCCTCCATATCATGGAACAAGTTGCTCCTACAGCAAAGACTGAACATTCACAGTGTTCTCCAACCCAACAACTTTGAAACATTTACTTTTTCTGTTGACTCAGCATTAAATCTCCAAGCTCGCTCCCCTCCCACTGTCCTCATTGGCGTGACATTTTATCCTCACTCCCTGATTTAACTACCAGTCCAACAAATGCCAATAAATGATGTTATAAACACATTCCAAATCTTAAGGAAATCCAAGTTCAAAATGTTCATTGAGAAAGTGTAAAAACTAAAATGATTTAGTGTTAAAAAATATTTTGTATGATTATATATTTTTTTAACAACTTTTATGTCTGCAAAATCTTTGAAACTAAACATTCAATAAAGGGATAATTTAAAATACAGGAGTATTATAGACAGTCATGGCAGGATCTGCTTTCCTTTATACTATCTTTCTCTGATCATCAAGGTCCATATGAACAAAGCAAAAAGCGAGGCTCAGTCACTTTTCTTATTCAGTTATATTTGGAAATGAAAGCTTGAGATACTGAACCCTGTTAACAAATAGCTTTCTTCAACACAGCAGCTTGGAGCAGACAAATAAATGTGAATATATGATAAAGCCAGGAGTTTTATCTGGTGCCTGTTTATATAAGTACAAACAGTTTATGTACAATATCATATTATGGCTGAGAACAAATATATTCATAAAAAATATTCAATAATTCATTTGATTTTCAATTGGATAATCATGAATATATGAATTTCTAAAGAGTGTAAAACAAACACAGCTTTCAAAAATTTCCTAAATTAATCCTATCTGAAGATTTTCTTTCCATTGATCTCTCTGTTAAATAAGAAATTTTTCATTTTGCACGTGCATCGGAATTCCAATGGATGGAATTAGTCAAAGCTAACCTGTCAAGGTTCCTTCCAATCTACCATCGATATCAATTTTTAGTTTACTTATATAGTCAAAGACACAATCTAGAAAAGAGATCAATTAAATAATTTTTTACTCCATTTGATTTACATAAATACCAATATTTACTTACATAAATACAGTATATTTCCCTTAGATGGAGTAAGAGAAAAACAATGGATTAAATCAATGGAAAACTAAAATAATAATCAACTTAATTCAACTCATTGGTCCATCCATATCGTAAACCCAACGCATTTCGCAGAAAAGTTAGAATTTCAAGCTGCTTCTTCAGGGGCGTAGGGAGGTTTATTTTATGTGAATTATTTACACTCCATCACATAACATACATGTGTATTCCTTAAAACATTACCTTTATACAGTATCAGAGATTATACCCAGTAGTGGAGCTTTTTGTGTTAGAAAATAGCCTATTACTTATTGATTATCATTATGATTTACTATAAAAATATTAGTATTATAAAAAAAAACAAATTTATATAGAAAGTATACCTTTGGAGAGATTTCTCTGGTTTACCCCGGGATACCTACCTCTGATCTGAATTTGGGTTGGTGCTTTGATTGATAATAAATCAATTCAATACTTGGAACCCAGCACTGCAAAGGCCAGAGTGCTAACCACTGAGCCACCGTGCTGCCCATAACATTACATAACATAACATAACAACATCCTTAGGCCCCTGAGGAAGCAGTTTGCAATTTTTGAGCAACTATCTGCGAAACGCGTTGGAAAATTAAGATACATTTAGACCAAAAAGTTAAAGGGGAAATATTATCATAGTTCTCCATTGCTCTGATGATTTATCATTCATAAGGGAATTGGAATTTTATAAATTCTTTTTTTCTATCTTTTTTCTTTTCATGTTGAATGATTTTATATTTGATTTTTATGTAAATAAAGTATAGTTATATTTTGTTGAATTTCTCTTTGTATCCTCACCTGTATAATCACTTTTCATGTCAAAAGGGAAATTTAACTTAATAGCCAGCCTTAGTCCTGAACATAATAAATATAAATTACACACCACATACCTGCTGGGTTCAATCCTCCGACTCGGTAAATGTGAGCTCATGAATTGCACATAACCTGATATTACATAAGAACTCCTCTGATCTCCTACTAACAAGACATTTCCTTGAACTATGTTTGCATTGAGCAGCAATTAACTCCAGCAATTAGCCGCAGCAAAAAGGTTGATGAATTCTGAGGATTCTCATGTTTTAATGACAGAACAGGTGTCAGGGATTGTCATCAACATCCCTACGGCAGATGCCCCCTTCCCCCACCATGTCATGGATTGTGCTTTTTTCCACCAAATACAAGCTGTCATTTCAGGGCGAACACCCAGGTTGATTAACGCACTCTTCCAATTACTGAATGGGGGAGGGTGAAATTTTGGCTTAATAGCTCCAATACTGGGTATTTATATAATAGATATTAACTATAAATGGATATCATCCAATTCACTAAAGCTAATGCATTTGCCCTGGGTCTTGTTTTATTTTAAAATAATGTTTTAAAGTTCTTTCATTCTCATTGCTATGTTCTTCAAGCCTTTTTTACCTACTTCCTGTCTATATGCACTTACTCACCGGTTAGCGGCCCATCATCACTCTGGATTGGCTGTCTGATGATAGAGAATAATAGACCATGCCTCTGCAAAATCTGTAGTTTCCCCTGGTGAAAGGGGTTGTTAAAGGGTGATAATGCTGCAACTGTCATTCCCCGGTGGAGAATCTTCCAGATCCATCTGTTTCAAAGGCAGTAATTGGTTCTCCGCCAGGGAATGTTTCACATTTATAAATAGACCCCTTTGTATCTGTTCCAAGGTTTCTATATTTGCATACAATGGCTCTTTATTCCAGCTGTTACTGACTGCTCAGTTCCTTGAGTATTGAGAACCAATTATAATTGTTCCCAATCATGTGATCACTATGCCAGCTGTTGTGTAGTGATCATATGCAAGCTCCAAAAGATGAACACTGCCAACTAGAGGCTGCAATGGGATTTGCACTGTCATTAGTATTTACTGACACAGTAATCACCTAATAATATTAAAGTAATAATAATAAATACTTTGCACATTGACAATTACAGTTAATTAAAAATACATTTTTTGGGGGGGAGATTTAAAAGAATTTATATATAAACCAGAATATGAACACTGCCACCTAGAGGTAAAAGCTGCATCTGCAGGTCCATTAGTTTTAAGTATATTACTCCAGTACAAAAATAATATTTTTCTGCATTTGTGAATCAATAATAAAAACACACAGAGGAAGGTTTTTCCTAAAACAGGGCACCAATGAAAAGTTTGATGAGTCCTTATAACAATTTAGATAAGAATATTAGTATTAGAGCTATTGTTAAGTTAACTGATGCAAGCTATTTTTTGCGGTTTGTGCATTTAAGCTACCATCTGGGTAGAAAGGGGTTAACCTAGACCAGATTCACAGAACATGTGAATTACTACAAAGGGCATAACCAAAAATTAAATGTCCAATAATCCAATTTTTGCATTGATCCCACTCTAATTGATATTGAAGCAACAGGTCAGGTATTAGTTCCTGGCATTCACCCAGAGAAGGTTTCAATGTGCTGGCCAATCATTTGCAAAGCGACACTTTGGTAACCCTTCTTAGCCATTGGCCACTTTAAACCTGGGAAAGAAAAGGAACAGGAAAAACTAACATTAAAGTCTTATTGAACCTATAGATTAAACCAACTAACCGTTCTTGCTAGAGCATAACCACAGACTGAAAGGAAAAGCCTGCCAGCTTTCTACAGGACCTCTCATCTCTATGTGGAAGCAGCGGTATCTCTGCAGAGGTATCACACACCCTCTTCGGAGTCAGAATTATGCAGCGAGACCTCGGCTTTTAAACATATGTAGCCAGTTGATGCTAATTGGAGAACAATACATTAGTTTCTTCCTTTGATGTGTATTTAGTGGTACCTAAATAAATCATTTACATGCAAATCACATTCAAAAAGTGATTGCCTGCTCTGTTTTAATTAAGGCCAGGCAGCCATGGAGTCATTGATCAATATAGCAATGTAGTCAAAGATACAGACTCTGCTCTGTAGTAGTCAGAGGGCCAATAAGGCCTTGATTTATGAAGCTGGGGAGGCACTTCGGGCATGCTAAAATGGCCAATTACATGCAAATGTACTGCTGTACGGCTAAGCAGCCCCAGGCACATGTAACTCTTCTATATGTTCCATTTACAAGACAATTTTTTTAATTCAAGAAACTCCATCAACAAGTTAAAAAATGCAGATAAAACACAGTAGTCAGATTTTAAATTCTTATGTGCAGTAGTAGTCCAATTTCCCAGCAGAGCTCCCCCTCTTCTTGGCCATCACAGCCCTCCTCTCCTTTTTGGATCAGCTCCTCCACCTCTACCCCCAGCTGCTTACATCACATAGCTGCTGGTGGAGGAGCGAAGGGAAATACTATGGAGCCATCATTTCCAACCAGGGCTCCATGGAACCCTAGGGTTACTTCAGAGACTATCTGGGGTTCCTTGAACTATGGCGGGTTGATTTCATGGTGCCTTTATGGGGCCAATGTTACTTGCCAAAATGAGCAATGACCCAATTATCTTATTAGCTGGTTGTAGTGATGGCTTTCTGGCTCTATTCTTCATACCGACCACCAATGTAAGGGACATTGTCCCCATTGACCACTGATGAATTTGTTTAATTATGGGTTTCTCAAAAACCTTTAAGTTATTTTAGGGGTTCCTCATGGGTATAAAGGATGGAAGCCAACCATTGATGGTTAACTAAGGAAAGCTCTGACTCTGCTGAGACTGCTGATATCCTATCCAAGATGGCAGCACCAAGCATCAGTCTTGGAGTTTTTGGATGTCTGCACAAGGTAGGTAAAACATATACATAATTTAAGGTAAATGCACAAATAATCCAATAGGAAGACATGACTTGGAGTAAATAGTCTGCAGACCTTTAGCTACTGTTGCAGCTTGATGAACCTTCTTCTGTAATATCGTCTCTGCCAATGGCCTGGAGATTTCATTTTCCCCTAAACAGAGGACCACATATGTCATACGCCCTAATGATGGAGATGACAGGTGATACTCTATGAAGATGTCCCAATGGACGCGCTTCAGAGATTTCTAAATACACAAGCAAATAGAAATCATTTACAACATTTGCAATGCAGAAGGGGTCTGAAGGACCCTTTATCAGAACCCAAGCAGAATGGATCACATGGTCCTAAATCACCAAGTAAATGGACTTTATACAATATAGGACGACACAACTGGTAACCTTGATGGTTATACATATAAATGCTGTATTGCAATAGAAATATTTTTGCATTGCAATCTACAGCTACTATCATTGGGCAAAAATAAGTTTTCTCCTTACAACTATAATACCATTAGGGGGGTCCTGGGTACTTTTTTGTATACAAATGTAATTATTCTCCTGTGGCTGACTTGGCAATATTTCCAATAGTCTGAGCAAAGCTTGAGGCATGATTTTAGCCATTCCCGTACTTCTCTATGCACAGACTTTTGTCTTTGGCAATGCCTATAAATGGCCAGGAAAGATGATTTTTGAAGCTGTAGATGAAACATGAGAATACATCTTTTTATGTTTTCATTCTATGGCACACACACCATACCTAGGCCTCTTTTCTTTATGTTGCTCTGCACAGAGATGGGCAGCTTGACAATTGTCCCAATGGAAATCCTTAGGCTGCCCCTAGTTCTGAAAATGAAAATACCCAATGGTGTCCAAGCCCAGGGCGAGAAAAGACATCACTCCGATTGGCCTCTGGACCAAATTTTTGTCAGGTTGGAGCAAGCCAAGCAAAGTAGAGAACAGATACGTATTGAAGAGGTAGATATATAAGTATCAGCAGGCCGGGGGCAACTTTATACAATCACCATAACTTTGGCTGCTGCCTCTTTAAAGTTTCCTTTCTGTACTCCTAACTTGCCTAAATTGTTACCCAAATCAGGAGCAGATATACCCATAAGGGACCTGTAGGTTGTCTCTAGGGGCCGTTGTAAAGATTGAGGCAGTACAAATGTTGTTGGGTTGGCATGCCATGAATAATGTCCACCAATATACACCAAGAACCCGCTGGTATTGTTATCTTTTAATTCCTTATCAAAAAGTTCCAATTTAAGCTTTGGCCCATTACCTTCTGATTTCTCTCTCTATTGCTTACCTGAAATCCATATTTAAATATATACATAATGCCAATTAGGAAGTGATGAGCAACCCTAAATCATACAGCTGGTATGTGAATTATGACAATATACTGACACCAAGCAATCCAGGCAATTATGGTTAGGACTTGTAACCAAAAGAAGGTATAAGGCTATACGTTTCGAGACCTGTCCATCTCACCTATGTGCTGGTTGGACATGTCATTTCCAAGACCATTGCCACTACTATAGGCTTGTACCACCTTCTGAATTCCATAAAAAGGTTTTCAATTTTGTATTGCCACTGTGGGAACTTGTGGAACTTGTGCATACTCAGCCAAATGAGAATTTGTAAAGTATCGTACTGTTTTTGGATAAGAAGACCTGGTTCACAATGAACATTCCTTCAGAGCTCATTTAGGGCTACTTGAGTTCCTTGACACTAAACCCATCTTTATAAACTGTCCCATATAGCGGACTTCCATATCTCTTCTATCCAGCCATTTATTTGGGTTTTTAGTAAAATGAAATTTGTAGATTGAATCCAATGGCTGTGTTGAATCCATTACCATCATCTATGAACATCTCATGAGCAGAATTGTGACTTAGGAATCGTGTCCTTTAGTGCAGGAATCCTGAGCCTAATCCCAAATTTCCAACCAGGGCTCAACCTCCATGCAAATGTGTATTCATACAACTCAGAAACATTTTGATTTTCATTATAAAGCCTAATGTGAATGTTTGGAACGCATCCTCTTTTCTGAGACTTACAATTCAATGTTTTCTGTAAAACATTAAAAAAAAGCATTCCATTAACTCAGTAATTGGCCTCTCTTAAAATAATATTTCTAGCTTTCATTAAACCAAAAATTGTTCCCATTGTCTCCACAAAAGCTTCCCACTTCAGAAGCAATCTTACTTTCTCTTACTTCCAAAATTCACGTTCCACCAGAAAAAACCCTCAGGAATTCCTTCTGTCACATAGTCTCCTCTTATTCCTTCTGTCGCTTTGTCTCCTTTGGTTTACTTGGCAGCCCATCCAGACAGGAACAGAATGAAGGAATACATTAGTAACTACAAAAAAAATCCTTCATATTCATCCAAAAAAAAGAGAGAGACTAATGCCCATTTTATTGACACGACTCGTAGGAATTGGACTTCTTGCTTTTACGTCAACGAACACCAAATTTTAATGGTTAGAACATCTTCAAAAGAGTCTTGGTATCCGGAAAGTCTTTGATATTTGATTCATCTCTTTGAAGGGGATATACTGTATAGTTCCATCGCTGATTGGGCATGGAGTTGGAAATTATAATGAAGTCTTGGAATCCCAACTAGTCGAATGTTCCATAATCTTTTTAGACATTCATTTCTTATCTTGCCAGGAATATATCTCAGTGGAAGATATATTTTCTCCATCCCTATGGCATTTTCCATTACCACTGGTAAAACCATGCGAATCCGCTTGTTTTGCTTTCTCCACATGTCTGGCTTCCATATATGAAATGCCTTCATTGTACAGTCACCTGTTTAATTGCATATATGGTTTAATCATCTTCTTCACATTAGTAGTCCTTTAAATGTCTCCACTTATCTGCAACACCATCCAGTCTTTGGCATATCCACTTTTGGAGTTCACGTCCCTGCCCCTATTTGTGCAAACTAATCAAAATGACTTGCTGCTCTGTATTGGCCTGCGTGTTCAAGAAAGGGCAGCACAGATCATCATGTATAGTGATAGGCTTTCCATTGCGATAGGCTGACTGGCACCATGAAGATGGACCAATGAGGTGTTATCCTTGATCTGCTTCTCACATATGTGCCGCACAGGCTTAGAACCTCATTGTGACTGTATAATAAAAAAGGTGTGGCATCTTGTTCATTCATTATGAACATGGCATGAAATCTAAGCCGAAGAAGCCACCAAATCACATATCAAAATGGAACAGAATTGGGACACAACAGACGGAAGAGACATTATTGTGTAATGAACATTTTTTTTTTTGCAAGAACGAACAGTTTAATAGCCAACAATTTTGCTCTATATCGGGAGATGATTTATCCCAGGAACCAGAAATAGGCAATTCTATCAACCAACTTTGATCGCCTCAGAATGATGAACAATCTTTTCTGATTAGTTGCTATCTGAGTTCCAGCACTCTATTCATTGCTTTTTCCCTCATTGAGAAACAATTAATGCAGCATAGGACTAAAAGAACATTTTTTGCCCTTTTATATTGCTACAATAAAGGTTTTAGAGTTGGTAGGTTTGCAGGTGCATATGTCCATGCCATGCCTTTTCATTCTTTCTAGAAAGGGGGATATGTGAACCATAATGTGCAAGACAATGAGAAGAAATAATCACCAGATATAGTAAAATGCACAATGGTAACCGACAACCTATATATCAGTGATTGGGTTCCATATGACGACACTGTACCGGCACAGGTTTTATTTCAATGCACCATTGGATAAGAGCATGCATACTGATGGGTACTGCTGATAAACTAAGTGCATGCAGCTGCATGTATAAGGCTATAGGTAAAACTCAATAAAAATTCCAGAGAGGATGGAGGAAATGGGAGAATTAGGGAGGAAGAGAGTAGAATGGGCATAATAGTAAGAGAGAGATGGACAGAGAGATAGGTAGATAGTAATAGACAGGGAGACAGATGGATAAAGAAAAAAGACAGCGGATGAGAGATAGAAAGAAGGAGATGAATGGAGGGAAAAGAAGGATAGATAAAGAGAGAAATGGATAGGGAGCAAGGAAGGATATAGAGATAGGAAAAAAAAGAGGAAAAATCAATAGATAAAGAGACATGGGTGTGCGTGTGCATATATGTAGAGAGATAGATAAAGGAAACAGATATGGATAGGAAAAGCACCAATAATCTAATTACATGACAGATCTGAACTATTAATCATCAATGCCACAGACAGCCCATGCGTTGTCTGAGCTATCTAATTACAGTTTTCAGCTGAATTATATCCTCATGCTAACAAATTTTACAAAACGCGTAAAATCCATCAAGCACACCCAGCTCTATATTAACCATCCAGGTCTTCTTTTTTTCCCCCCCCCACCACCTCCATCATCCTCTGCTGCCGGCAAACCCCACCCTGCCGGCTCCTTTCACCATTCCACAAGTGATGCATGGCTTCCAGCCACACCTTTAACCCCCTCAGCACCAAAGGGACCACAGTCATGGAAAATGACACCGAAGCCAATGCCCCAAGGGGGTAGCAGTAATGATTTAATCCGAAAACGCAAAATGTAATGCAATCACTGAGCACACAGGTGCAATCACCCACATTGTTCACTTCAATCCTGCAAGGTCCAGACCCATCAATTAATGGATGTCACTCTCATCATCACCCATGTACCTATAGCGGGGTGTTGGTGTACAATCACCTTACTCAGCAGCAATATCCCCTTTTATATTCTGTTTAATATTCTCCAGCTGTAAACCCTGCAGATCTGGGCCACGCCACAATTTTTAAACTCCATGGTTTTTTTTTTACATTTCCAATCTACAAAGAAGCCATTGCCTTTTTAAAATAAGAAATCTCTGACTTGCAATCAAGCGGTGGGGAAATGCAAATTGCACGTTGATCTGCCACTTGTTACACAAGCATATTGCATCTGATGAATAAAAAATGGGGGGAAAAAAAGGGTTTTCCAATCCAATGCAAACCTGGATGAGTCATCTTGCCGTGTTTTAATAGATTGAATATAATAATTCCGGTGCAATGTGCAGCTTGCAAATTGCATTTCCCCTTTTTTGCAGATTTTGAGACATTTTGGCATATCCAACATGACATTTGTACTAAATCATTTTTTTGGAAGCTGTGCCATTTTCTCAGGTGTCGCCCCGGTTGTCACCTACACCTGTCTCCATCCTTTGGATGCTAACAGGTCCCCATTGCCATGGACCAGGGGCGGGGTCCGATGCTGCACAGTTGTCTCCCAGCTGTTTCAGCATCAGGACCGGTACTCATGCAATGTCTTTTCCATCTATAAGAAAACCCTTTTTTGTAATTCTCCCGCTGCTTCTTATAATTCTCCACGCTTAATTGCTTTAACATGGAGCTCATTGTTCTCCTTAATAAAACAACAGGTCTAATCCTACTCTCTGCTCATCATCCAGACGTGCCTATAATCCTCCTACACATTCTTCTAATAACTGTAAAAATCATGCAATTATTTTTTTTTCTATATCGACACCCACCTAGCCATGGCGCCATCCGGTTTTTAAAAACTAAAAAAAAAAAATGAATCCAAGACAGATTGGAATTAGCCCAAAAATTGATATCAGAACCAGACGAGCGACCAGACAGCGTTGGAACGCCAATGGGAACGCTTTTAAAAGTTTGCCGATCGTTCAATAAAAAATACTAAAATTTAAATGGCACAGGGTGGGGGTCTGTATTGGATGAAAGAGATGTCACCCCCCCACACACACATGGCACCTTCGCCATCCATTGCCATCCAAGGTAAAAGAAGAGGCAGAATTACCTGCTTAGTCCTTCTCATACAGCACAGCATGGTTGGATTGGATGTTCTACTCTTCCTTCCTTTCTCCTTCTTCTCTTCCTCTCTGTGAGCCTTCTAGCACCCCTCTCTCACACACACAGACACTCTCTCTCACACATACAGCAGGGGATAGAAGAAGTGAAGAGATTCCTTCTGTACATCACACACATGCACGCCCTGTCTCTCTCTCTCTCTCTCTCTGTCTCTCTCTTCCTATGTAGACTTCTCCACTGTCTCACTGACTGCTCTTCTCCCCAATCCTCTCCTCTTCCCAAGCCCTCCCCACCTTGTCAGACCCCCCCTCCCTACCATTCCTCCTCCCAATACCCCATCATGAATATTTAAACACCGACAATCTGTACCCAATTACTGCGACTTTCCCTGTGCAGGAACAAGGGGCTTTCTTATTTTTTATTTATTTGACCTT
>NC_092858.1:173973760-174015820 GCF_032062135.1 Pyxicephalus adspersus
GAAGGATGAATGGAAGGAAGGAAATGGAGGGAAGAAAAGGAGGATGGAAGGAAGGAGGGAAGGATGAATGGAAGGAAGGAAATGGAGGGAAGAAAGGGAGGATGGAAGGAAGGAAGACAAGGACAAGAAGGGAGGATAAAAGGAAGGAAAAGGAGGGAAGAAGGGAAGGAAGGAAGGAGGAAAGGAAGGAAGGATGGAAGGAAAGAGGGAAGGAAGGAAGAGAAGGAAGGAAGGAAAAGGAGGGAAGAAAGGAAAGGAAGGAAGGATGTAAGAAAGGAAATGGAGGGAGGAAGGAAAGGAAAAGAAGGAAGGAAAGGATGTAAAGATAGATAGATCTAAGGATAGATAAAGGAACAAAAACAAATATAAATAGACTAAGTAATAATAATAATAAAACAACAAACATTGGATAACATATATAATTGATGGTAATATTTATTTATTTATTTTTACCCAGAGAACATAAAGAGATCTGGCTAAAAAGCACAAAATTGAAAGAAAAGAAGGAATGATGTGATTGGTAAATGATATACAGGTGAAGCGCATGGCTAATACACAGATGCACACACATACAGAGAAACGTACAAACATTTGGAAACACGCAGAAACACATACAGAGGCAGACACATTGACAGACTCGGAAACATATTCGGAAACACACAAGGATGCAGACACATTGACGTAAACTGAAACACATATTGGGACAGATACACACATTGAAACACAGGAACACAGAGACAAACACATTGACAGACACACACAAACAGAAACATACATATTGGAACATACAAATACAGAAACAGACACCTTGACATGCACACATGACATACACAGAAACATATATTGGGACAGAGACAGACACACACACAGAAACATGCAGATTGACAAACACACACACCGCACACGTGTTGACATACACAGAAACTCACATACTGAGACACAACAATGCACACACACAGAAACATATAGTCACTCATTGGGAAGCACACTCAGAAACACTCACAGATGCACACACATTGACATACACAGAAACACATATTGGGACTGATACAGAAACACACACAGAAACATATAATACGCACACACAGAAACATATAAAATACACATTGGGAAACACACATGCATTATCAGCACATACACACATTGACAAATATGCACACAATGACACAGAAACACACATATTGAGATGCAGAGATGCACATATACATAGAAATACATACATTGAATAATAGACAAAGAAACATACACATTAGGAAACACAAACAGAAACACAGACGCACAAATTAGCAAATACAGTCACACACTAAAATACACAGATTACACAGAGACAGACAGAAACACATACACACTGGAAAAACATACAGAAACACCCACACAGAAACATACACAGAAACTCAGAGACACATATTGACACATACACAAATACAGAAACAAAGAGATTGACACATACCTAGGAACACACATATTGGGACACAAAGATGCACATACACATAAAAACATACACATTGGGAAACACACAAAGAAATACAGACACACTCACTGAGAAACACACACATACAGAAACATTATCACAGTGACACACACACACACACAATGGCATACACAGTCACAGGGACACACACATTTACCCATATGCAGAAATAAACACATTAAATAACACACACAGAAACACGGACACCTGCACACAGAAACATACTCATTAGGAAACACACACAAATACACAGAGACACAATCACAGAGACACACACATTGACACATACCTGGAAACACACATATTGGGGCACACAGGCACAAACACGGAGAAACACACACATACAGAAACATGCACAGGAACACAGAAACACACACATTGACCCATACACAGAAACACACACATTTGCACCGGATCCCCTCAACACAGACCCCCCAGTGCTGTGGAAGGTGATCAAAGTGATGATGTAAAAAAAGAGAGTCAGGTGATTTTGAGCGGTTGAAAATAAGGATTAACAACCTAAGAAATCGAAGGATAACAAAATTGTAGTTAATGCTGCAATACTCACATTGAATCTGGAAATGATCATGCAGTACTTCTTTTCCACCACTAGGTTTCCTCAGCCTTTAAAACTGAATAATAGCCACCATCATTCAACCCACTTCCTCTGAGCCCAGGCTGCCATGGACCCACTGCCTATGGTGGCATAGTGTATTCCTGCACTAAATGGCACCCCCATATCATTGCTCCATAATCATTTGCTATTAGTTGGCAATTGTTTTCATTCCGTGACCAGATTTCTTCCAGGTTCACTCGATCACCCAGGTTCACCCATAGTGGTCTTGGAGCATTTTAATAAATCAGATCAATGGTTATTGATGGACAACCCAATCACCATGACCACTTGTGCCAATGTCAGTTGGTGATAGTGAACCGCTCAATGCCACCTCTATTCATTCTCCATAGATAGCTGTGTATATGGTGCTACATAAAGCATTTTACTTGAGGAAGTAGATCAGGGGCCGGGGGGTCACCACCAGTCGGAACATCGCCTAATAAAAGTACAAATTTAAATTCTTTACTATTTGCAATAAAAATTCGTCCTGAGATTCCATTTCCAACTCATTAAAGCCCAACTCCATTCCTATTTATTGTACAGCTCTGCATATTATGTTTGTGCTATATAAATACTGTAAATTAATAATTCTCTAAAATATACATAAAATCAGAAACATCATGAATAAAAATATATCACTGAGTGTAATACTCCCCTGTCCCTTACCTGTGAGCAGGTGGGATGCATAATTCCAGGGACAGGTGATGTGATGATAAAATAAACTTACCTGCCTGTTATTATTATTAGCCAGTATTTATATAGCACCAACCTATTAGGCAGCGCTGTACAAGGTCCATAGTCATGTCACTTTTTGTCCCTCAAAGGAGCTCACAATCTAATGTCCCTATCATGGTCATTCACACAGTCTATGGTCAATTTTAGGGGGAAGCCAATTAACCTAACTGCATGCTTTTGGAATCTGTTCACAATCTTTTTCCCAATATAGACTAAACTACACATGTGCAGCTCAGAATACAAAGCTGGGTATCCTGACATACCCAGAGAATGAACTGCTGATGGCATGCACATGAATGGCATCATTCCAGCCTGGCCAATCTAGATCTAATACCCAAAAGAGGAATAGATTAAGATGGCAGCGAGGACAGGTGAGTGTAAATTATTGCGATCAGGCAGGTAAGTTTATTTTATTGGAGAGGAGTCCCATCTGCAATAAAAGACCTGTCTGCTTGCAATTATTATTAATATTCTTCTTCTTATTATTATTATTATTATTATTATTATTAATAAATAGTTTTTTTATAGCGCCAACATATTATGCAGCGCTGTACAATAAATACTTTACTTTCCCCTTTAAATGGTAGTTTGCATTAAATTTATTTGTAACCTGAATTTTAATGTTCCTACCAGACACACAATAAGAAAACACAATTATGGAGTTTGATTCCATTTAATAGAATGGTTTTGGCAGCTGATATCAATGATTTTTCCAGGGTCAGCTGCTTTGAATCAGCCCCATATCCAAGCAGGATATAAAAGAATCCAATGGGGCTGGAAGTAACCCCAAAAGTGTCATTAGAAAAGAATCTGCTCTCTCTACAGGTTTGGGGGGGGTATCACAAAGAATTCAGAAAAGAAACAAAAGAAACCTAATGCATGGACAGAACCGAATGGAGAGACGCGGGCCAAAAAAAATACCTTCCAATGGGCCTCAGGAGATAGATTGCTGCGTACAGGAAATCACATTGCAGGAAAAAATAGCCAGTTGTATTCAAAAATAATAAAGCTGCAGGAGGATACAAGATGTAGAGTTTAGCTTAATTTAATTAGGTATTTATTAAACCTTTATGCAACTTTAAGGTTTAGGTATCTGATTCTGTATTTATAATAGCTCCTGCAATCCCTGTGCAGCCAGGGCAAAGGAAGGGCCAAAAGTCCGAACCAATCAGGTTCTGATCCATCACACAAAGCTGTCAGTCTGAAAGGGAGAGCAAAACACATGATACAGGCATGGCACCATCAGGAAACCCGCATGTAGGCAGGATGCAGCTGCAGGAGGCTCAAGAGATTGGAGCACCAATATGCAACAAAAAGCATTAAAAATAATGTTTTATTTAATGAAGTGCCAACTGTGTATTATACAAAGTACTTTATTATATTCAATATCATTGAGCATTTTCATCTATCTATCTATGTAGGTTTGCAAAATAAAGCAGGATTATTGACCTCTGTAGCTGCAGGCACTGTGGAGCAATGCATCCATAATGTTCACAAGACAAGCAAGAAGTTTATCAAACTCCCATGTACATGCTCTGTAATTGTGAACGGGAATGGGAAGGATTGAAGGGAGTGGTTCTGCTTTAAGCTTTTAGTATGGTGCAGTGGTGGCATGACACCCCAGTCCCACGTCCGCAGTAAGTCCATCGGAGGAGGGGTCCTTCCTCAGGTGTCCACGTCACTAACTGCATGGCGCAGACACTTCCTAGCTGTCCAGTGGCAGCGTGGTTTCAAGATGCAGAGTAGAAAGCCATAGCAGGAATAGCAGCTCAAGGCAACCATAGTGAACAGCTGGGGTGGGAATGTGTAGTGTAAGACAGCGGCACATACTGCCATTGGTTCAAAGGGGGGAATGAAGAAGGTGGGGTCCCAGGAAATTGCTCATTTTGCCAACCCTGCCAAAACCAGACCTGTCCACTGCATTACCGCTTCCTCCTTATTATTTGGCAAAGTTTTCAACAAAAAGTTTGGAATTTGTGAACCCTAACATTTTGCTATGAACCCACGGTAGTGGTGAGTCCAAGGCTTATCACTAGCTGCCACACTTCACATTTCCTTCTTAGCGTGACAACATTCACTTCCTGTCTTGTATCTTCAAAGGAGCAGTGTTGTCACCCTAAGACAGGGGTCTGCGAATGTGCCGGTAGCCGTGTGTCACTCAAATGGTGAGACACTTCCCCCAGAGTGGCGTCATGATGCCAGAACCCGCCTATTGCCCTGAGCCTGTGATGCATATGGGAGACATGGTATGGGGCTCTGGCCAGAGCCGCGGACCACCAAAATGTTTTGGGAAACCACAGGTTGGGGACCGCTGCCCTAAGAGATTCTTTTATAAGCCTACACATTTTTCTGAAACATAGGGGAAATGGGTTAAATAATTTGCACTTTAACATTTCATTTTGGTGCATTACAGGTAAATCATTAGGAATTTCAGTACTGGTAGAAAATGTTAACAGGATAAAAAGAAGAAAACTAATACAGCTGCCACATGTAAGAAATAGTAAGCTCCAATTTATGGCATTAAAGATATTCTTTAAAGCTGTATCAAAAAACATCCCTTGCATTGCACCAAATGTGGGCATCTCACCATGGTGCTCAGGGTTGTGCAGACTTTTGGCGCCCGCTCGTACAATGCATGGCTGCTGGTTCTGCACCCTAGGGCTAACGACTCCGGTGCATGCAACTACAGCATGGAGCGGCTTGCAGAAGAGGCTATGGGGGAAGACTGTACAGAGAAAGTGTGCAGAAGGAAAGGAAGAAGAAGCGTTTGCTGAGAATGAGCATTTACCCTGGGTGCTGGGTTTTCTCCATTGTAGGGGTAGCATGTTTTTTTTTTTCTACAGAGTTAAGCTGCGTACACACGTCAGATTTTTCTCGCCCGATAATTGGCATTGGCCAGATATCGGGCGAGAATCTGGCGTGTGCACAGTCAGCGTCGTTCATAGTCCGTGGATCCGTCCTGGCGGATCCACGAACGATGAACGACGAGCAATCCTAATGCAAGGGAAGGGGGAGAGCGCGCAGCAGGGTGCAGCTCAGTCGCTCTCTCCTCCTCTCTCCATAGAGCAGAATGGTGTTGTATGTACAGCACCGTTCATGCATCGTGTAGTCCTTTGTCGTTGGAAAGGATCGTGGAAGATCCTGTCCAACGACAAAAATTGCACGTGTGTATGCAGCTTTAGGCTTTAATAATATTAAATTGATCATTTGTTTTTTATAAAGTAAAAAAAACTGACAAGTGTAATACTACAGTCACATCCCATGTAACCACCCTCCCTTTTTATATATCTCAGGAGTCAATATGCTTTCTCATCCGCCCTTTCAATAACACGGTAGGCCATCACTAATCATGTGCAGACAATGAACACATGTTCCCCATGTCGTATTCCTATCCAGGTCCATTCATTGCGGAGATGTTGTACAGGTGACAGGCATCTGCGGCTGGTAGTGACACGGTAATGGCACAGAAGTGGCAGAGAGAGGAGCAGCGCTGCGGGATCCCTCTGTAGACTTCCATAATAAGACAGTAATTGATTAGTCGTGACCTCTCATTCATCGCCTGCTTTATGAATATTATTTCTGAATTATCTGTACTGTGCAGGCCTTTTCCCTGCTCTGGCAAAGGCGTAGAATACATCAACACTGCAGCTTAGTCACAGAATGGATATAGAACCTAGCAATGAGACACCATTCATAAAAGTGGCCAAGTGGCCAAAGTTTGCCTTGGTAAGCTTAAATTGCCCCTATATACCAATCAGAGGCACCTGTTGAGTTCAAATACCCAATCATTGCTTTATAGTTGGGTTAAAAAATGACAAAAATGATTAAAATTAAACCTTAAAGACCATTTCAGACCCACAGTGAGCCACAATGGTCTGCTGAAAGCCCAGCTGTGGTTTCAAGTGATTGGAAGAATTTGGGACCCTCTTTTTGCACACAGCTGCAGCTACGGCAGATCGTGGCATGGATTGCAAATGTGAAGGTAGTGGCAAAAAGATCTGTGCCAGGGCTGCAAGACTTGTTACCTGCAATGCAGTTTGCTGTATGCCTGGAAGTCAGCCATGCAATTTTACACCAAAAGGGCCCTAAATCTAGACCTGCATGCCACAAAAAAGAACTCTCAGGGTCCATTTATACTGTGGCTGTGGGGTAAAAAATGGGCTGTAAGCTTCTACCCACACTGATGGCAAGTAGTGCAATACTGCATGACCATCTGCATTCCTTAATGTTAGCTAGCTCTGCCTGCAAGCACTTACAGAATTCTGCATGCCCTAAAGGAGTTAGGGTTGGTTAAGCACCTGCGGATTAAGGAACACAGATGGTTGCACTTTAATGCACAGCATGCCTTTACTGTGGGTAGGCTCTTTATTTGACTGGCACACAGAACAAGGCATATAGCAGAGTTCAGGGTTCAAGCTGTGTGATGCTCAATGTGCAGGGTTCAGCGGTGTGTGATCCATGGAGTGCAGGGGTCAGGGTTATTTGATGTGCAATGGTGTCAGAGAGTGTTGGGTTCAGGGTTAATGCACCAGATGGCAGGGGGCATAGTAATGTAATACACAGGTCAGGAGTACATAATGCACACATTGCCAGGGTCAGGGTGTCATAATGCTCAGAATGCAAGAAGTTACTGGATGCTATTAAGGGAAACTTCAGACAATATTTGCTTTTCCTGGCGATGAGCTGTAGAAATGTTTTCTTTAAAATGTAACATTAAAGTAGTTTTTGGTAGTTTCTTTCAACTATTCGGATCCCATTTATATACCTACTAAAATCACTGCACAATAATGCTCAGACTGGGGAAAGGATGGGCAGAACTGGGAGCCAATTAAGCCCTGATGTATGCACATGTGCTGATAAGGAACCAATGGAAAGATGAGAAAAAGAGCGAGAGATAACATCATTAGTTTTCTTCTACTTCTTCAATACCCAATCAGTAGGCTGGGGAGGTGACCAAGTTCATCTGCTTAATTAAAGTGGAGAAAAGTAAGGTAACCAACTCTCAGAACTGTCTGGAAAAATGCTTGACAATAAATATTGATAGCTTCCAACTGTTCTTAATTTGGGGGTCTTGTCCTTTGCCCACACACTTTGTACTACAAGGTGTCCCCATTTCTCATCTCAGAAAGTTTGAAGAAGAAGAAGTCTTTGCATACAAGGAGCCAGTATCTGCGGGCTCAGAACTCCACCTCATATAGATTGTGACCTGCAGAGTCTCTTGCGTAGGAAACTGTTCATTACCTCCCGGAGTATCGAGCTGCGTCCAGCCGCGCGTACATCAATGCGATTCCTCAGGGGGGATGCTTGAAAGAAGCATGTTCAGCCAGAGAGACAAAATGTAACACAATAGATTAGCTAGAAAGGGGATGGGGAGGAGAGATTTTTAATAGCAAACTCATTTCAGCATAATATGCAAAGCGCGTAGTGAAATAGTGCATTAGCGTCAAAGGATTGTTGGGCACGCAAATAAAAAATTGACCTTTCACCCTATAAAAATATTCATACAGACTCGTTTTAATGTGCTCATGCATTTTACCTGATTAGAAACACGTCACATTTCACTTGCTGCAGGTAGAGCTTCAGTTCTCTGATAAATTAAGGCTTTTCTCCTGGGGCTGAATTGCACTATGCAGGGTTGTATCTATGGAGGTGCAAAGGGCACAAGAGCTCCAGACCCTCCTCAGCCAACAGGGGTCCTGAGTCATTATGGTGGGGGGTCCGAAAGTCAGCTCTGTGCAGGGGCCCACTGTCTGCTACATCCGCCTTTGGCTGTACCCATGGGATTTTTGGATTTTGTGTTCCAGTCCTGGGGGTGTTGTGCACTGCAATGTATTGGTTGTAGTCTGGTGATTTGTGGAGGCAGTTTAATCTGCAATATTTGGGGCATATTTAAGGAGTACAAGCTATGGACTCTGTATGGTTTGATCATTTGCCACTTTTTGGTTGCCTTATCCATTCTTTCATATTTATGAAGCACATGGAGTGACCACACCCTTCTACATGTTTGCCCAATTATTATTTGCTGCATTTAGCAATACAGATAATGTGTCAGTCCTTAGACACACTCGCTTTAGCTGTTTTTTCACACATTGGGCCTGATATATGAAAGATCTCCAAGGCTGGAGAGGATCCACTTTCATCAGTGAAGTTGGGTGACCCAGCAAACCTGGAATGGATTTCTTAAAATCATTTGCAATTTGCTAGCAAATGTTTGAAATCCCCGGCCAGATCCATTGCAGGTTTGCTGGATCACCCAACTTGTTTCCTCTCAAGTCTTAAAGAGCTTTCATAAATCAGGCCCGCTTAGTTGTTGATTTTTCCTTAGATGTCTGATTTCTGCAGAGAAGCTGCTATGCTGGATGTTAGGTCTTGGTGCAAATACTCAACTAGGGCTGTTTGAAAAAGCTTGTCACCACTTCTACACACAAGACAGCTTGTACTGTGACCTTTGTGAAGAAAATGCACTGTTTCTTGGCCACTGCAGGTGGCAAGCATTTTGAATGGGCCACCTACTAGACATGAGTGGGCCACTTTTTTTTTTTGATTTCGCTTTTTTTCACAAGTGGAGGCATTTTTGCATGAAGAAATTTTATTGTCTCCATTTTTTAATCCAACTTGTCCACTTACCAAAGTTGCAAAGTTTGCAAACTGCAAAGTTCCTGAACATCGTATTGTCGAAAAAGCCTTTGGGCAAGTCAGAGAGACACATAGGAACCTAACCCAAGGGAATGAAAAACCATGTTGTTTTCTCTAAAACAAAGTGAAATTATGTTTGTTAAAAGTCCTAATTTATTAACTTTATTAGAGACGTCTGCCAAATTTTCAGGTTAATTGTAAAGCCACTAAACATAGTATTGTAACCAAAATTGCTGAGGGTGTCAGAAAGACTAATGGACAACGCCCCAAAGGAAACAAAAGAAAGAAAACAAACAAAATCCACAAAAATATATACTTTCATGGGCGTTAGAAAATAAAAATTATAAATACCTCCAAAATGCCTCCAATCTTTATCAAATACTTGCTACCCCTATAACATTCTGTGATTTCTCCTGCTGACCCATGTGTCCTGTAGTGATGTATCATATGGTGGGAAGAAACCAAAGCTTGTGGTAGAAGAACAGTAAGTCTACACACTCAGAACTATATGGACTATATGCAGTGGGCAGGGAGAAGAGTTTCAACACATAGGACTCCAGAGAGGGTTCCTCAGGCTTTCAGCGTAAGGTTTTTGGCTTACTTTAAACCACTTTGGGGTGTTTTTAAAACATGGCAACCCTACAACAAGGCATATTTTTTTACTAACTTGAGGTATGTCCATGTCTCACATCTCTTGCACATGACCACCTCCTTTCATTCTCTTTGGCAAGAAATAGGCCAAGGTGACCACCCAGGCCTCCCGTAATAATTGGAAGACCCTCATGGGTGCAGGTGGATCTTGAAGAACCCATGTCATGGACTAATGTTCCCCTCAGGGTTTTTTTTTTTCAAGGATAGCACATACAAGATATTCTGTCCCTTTTTGGAGAAGGTAATAGTCTTTTGCTTATACAGTGACCCTCCCATTATAGCCAAAGTAAAGAGTGCGCAAAATGTTGGATTGGCTACAAAAGCCTTCAAGGATTTGTTAACCAAAAGGAAGGTGACTTTCTGGCCAACCATGCAAGAGATGGATTGAAGGTGTTGAAAACGACTTGTATAGGCAAGAGCAACAAGGCAGGAGATGGCAAACCAAAGACTTGGAAAGTTTGGGAATTTTGGTGGAGAAGCCAATGCTCTTCTAGGCCATGGAGTAGAAGTAGTAGTATTGGGTTCTTTTGCTGGGCTTAGCTTGATCCATTTCCTTTTTCTATAGGTATGTTTGGTATTTCTTAGTATAGGAGAACACAATATCACTTTATGGTAGCCGAGGACAATCATTAGTCCTCTGGTGCAGGTACAAGAATGAGAGGAAACGATCACGTGCAAGACAAGAGATGTAATACAAGCACATACCTCAACGTGGTAGGTAGTGGATTATGTTTTTCATCTCTTGGGAAGAAGCCATGGTTTCCTAGAAGTGAGGGCTTTGCTCATGATAGAGAACCTAAGAAAGAACAGGAATGGCCCAAAGAATTAGTGTAGACAATGGTGACGTCTAATGTTGGTTGCACCAAATTTAGTGGACATCTTGACCCTTCCCCACATTGGAAGATACACTGCAGAGGACACATGAAAGAGTTATTGATAAGACCCACCAAGGGGCCTTTTTTTCTACTGCTCTAGGCACAACTCAATTTTTTTTGAATTCCCATTCATTTTTGTGTTGTCACATTACTGCAACACAATTGTGTGAATCTGGTCTAAATTCGGCCTTTCTTTGAAAAAAATGCATAAAATAATATGTATAAAATGACCTAAAAAGACGCCTGTGCTGTTATTTTTTGTACCAAAACAGAACATTCTAATTTTATTTTTTAACTGATGAGAATTTTAGAAAGTTCATCTCATCACGCGAAGCCTCGAGGTGTAATTTTACATCTAATGGTACTTTCCGATCGGCTATCGCTTCACCACTCTTCATACTTCATAAAGCTGCCTCTCCGACAGGAAAATGGTTTAACGCAGCAATAACAAGACATTAAAACGCCTTCACATATGCAGACACAATTCCTCTCAGAAAACCACCAGCCAGCGATGTAAAAATGGTTCCTGACTGCGGCTTCCGAAAACAACAAAAAATCCTTATTAATGTTCACTGAGGTCCAAATTGTGATTGTTGTGTGAGGATAACTCTGGGCCTCGTGTAGAAAGGTTGTCTCTGCTCTTCCAAATCAAACTAAATCAGATTCTGTCTAGTCAGTTTGGGAAAAGGGAATGGAACAAACCTATTTTGACCACAATTGATGAGAACTTTCTGGGTTCCCCTTGGAGACCCTGGACACTTTGAGGTCTCTGGGTCCCTGGAAATCCCCTCCACCCCTTCCCTATGTATAGGGCTTGTTAAGCCTCATACAAACACTTTATCAGTGTCATACAATACAAAAGATTCTAACTTTGTAAATAGAGAAGAGGGTCAATCTTTAGCTCAAAAGGCTTAAATAATGAAGCTTTCCAAGACTGGAAAAGATTGACTATCATGGGAGAACCTGGTCGAGCAAACCCGGGGAATACAGTAAACCTGTGCGGGAGTTCCTAAAATTTATTTGGTATTTGTTGACAAATGTTTTCAATTCTGAACCAGATCTTTTCCAAGTTTGCTGGATCCCCCAGATAATTCCATGACAGTCCATTTTCTTTAGACCTAGAGAGCTTTAATAAATCAGGTGCAAAGTTTGCAGGCAGATGACACATCCCTACCGTGGCCAAATGTTGTGGCCATAAAAGAATAGAAGCCAATGAAGGGAACTACAAAGAGAGGCAGCAGAAGAGGATCAATGGGAAGGCTGTGTATGGGGTAGGTAGGCTGTGTATGGGGTATGTAGGTAGGCTGTATATGGGGTAGGTAGGTAGGCTATGTATGGGGTATGTAGGTGAGGAGGCTGTCTATGGGGTAGGTGGGAAGGCTGTGTATGGGGTAGATAGGTAGGCTGTGTATGGGGTATGTAGGTGAGGAGGCTGTGTATGGGGTAGGTAGGTGGGTAGGAAGGAGGGAAGGTTGTGTATGGGGTAGGTAGGTGGGAAGGCTGTGTATTGAGTACGTGGGTGAGTAAGTAAGTGGGAGGATGGATAAGTCTGGCTGCAGCATTTATAATAGATTGTAGAGGATAGAGTCGGGTTTGTGAAATACCAGAGAGGAGGAGGTTACAGTATTCCAGACAAGAGATGATAAGAACATGTACAAGGGGTTTGGTGGTCTCTGGGGACAGGTAAAGGACATTGGAAATCTGGAATTACAGTTTAAACATCCTAAAAATTTCAAGGGTATCCATTTCCAGGAAAATACATTTTATATTGGTGACTAGATAGACACCATTCTCAGGGACAGTTTAAGAGTTGGGAAATCCAAGCGATTGCCCAGGACCCCCTCCAGAGCCCCAAATATCGGAATGGCAGGGGTGCAGGGAGCTGGAATGCTGTGCATTTTGGATCCCTCATATTTTCCCAGGGGCCCAGTTTGTCTAAATTCTTCTCTGTGTGCAAGTTTGATATTTATTTGTATTTTAGCTTATTAAACACACACTGATGAGATTTATGTAAATGAATCCTTGTTTGGATTGTGTCATCTTCTGGCTCAGCTCTGATTTGAATTAATATGATGAGAAGTAACGAGATGGAAAGAGCTGTCTGTGCACTGGATTTATCACTCTGAGTGAATGTTCTTTTCCTGGATAACAATATGAATAATTAGTTGGAATGAAGATTTACTGACAGAGGAGAAAGTGATACTATCACCGACTCAGGTATCTGCCTCACATAGGGGTCTGTAGGTAGCTTGATGTCCTGCACTGGGATTAGGTGCTGGTCACATGCCTGGAGCAAACATGGGTTGCCCAAAGTGAATATAAACCCCAACATTAAACTTCTAAATATCCCCATTATGGAAGAGCCTATACCTGAGGAGAATAAAATGGACATAGAGGGGAGACGGCCATGACTGGGCGTGCTGGGGAGGGAGACACAAATGGGTTATTGCACCGGGGTGGGAGGAAGTCAACGGGGCAGAGTAGACCATAAGGGGTTGGGGAAAGAGGTGGTCTGTGAGTTTCTTTGGGGGTGAGAAAGAAGAAAAAGAGGTTAAATGGGGAGATAATATCAGTGCTTTGTTACCTGCTATGTGTAATGTTACCTGGGTAGGAGTGGCTCCCCGTTGTAGATGCAGTACAGTGTGTGAGCGTTGTCACCCTAGGACAAGAAGCGTGTTATTGGCAGTATGGCCAGGTCAACATAGAGGAAAAAAGAAAAGTAATGCAAAAACCACATTGAAGGACTGGTGGGCTGGTATACACTTATTTTTTTTATGGGGGGAAATATATATGTTTTAGGGTTCCTCCTGCAACCTCCTGGAACAGCCACATCTCATATTCTAGCGGATTCACAACCAGAGAATGTGTTTGATATCTGATTCCATCCCTTTGGAAGGTTTGCCATCGGTGTCTCATTAGTGAGATTTATCTTCACTTCTCATCCTAGAGTCTCAACAGGATGTTTGTGCGCCATCCTTGTCCTTTTCACTGTATTTATCATTTCAGCCTTGATGAAGTGGGAGGTGTTTGGACCCCTTGAAACGTGTTGGCTGTATTTGTGTTAATAGGGACTTATTAGTTTGGTTTGACCACTTTGTCCATGGTTTTCTTGAGTCTGAAGTTCTGTGATGGGGTCACCATGCAATATAACCAGTATCACCAGAGCCAATAAGCTTTAGGATTGCATAGACTCCCCAAATACTTAACATTAAACGCTGACATTACAGCACCTCCTAATTTAACAATAAAAACCTAATGAGGGCTCTCACTACTCTATCCAGATCTAAAATAGACTTTCCTTAGTTTTAGCTGATTTGATATAACTTGTACTAACTGGCATGTAGCAAACTAAACGCTCCAATGTGAAAGTGGCGGCATGGCATTTCTCAGGGCCGGTTTTCTGATGGTGGGAAGGGTAGACTAGGCCTGCTAATGGGTGCTGAAACAGACACTTTTAGTTTCTATGAATGACAATGTAGGAGCATAAATAGAAAAGAGTGTTGTCACCCTATATTAGTTAGTGCTTGAAAAAGAACCTTCATAGAGGATAACCAAGGATTCTTTCATGAAAACTGAAGTTCTAACAGTCATGTATGAGCAAAGACTTATTTCTTAAGTTTAGGATGTTTTCAACCCCCCCCATTGAGATTCCTCCCAGGTTTTGGGATGCCAATTCAATGTTGTAAATTTGCCTGCACTAACTGGTGCCCTACAGTCCACTTACTCAGATGTCTCTACTGCTTTTTCTTCTGGATCCTGAGAAGTCTCCTCCACTGGACAACCAATTGTAAGTTCCCATGTCATGTAGGCAGACCTCCTATTACGTGGATGGAGTAGAGAAAATAAAAGGGACCAGGCTGTCATATGACCCATATATGAGTACATAGATTTTTTTGTTTTTGACAATAGGGGAAGGGGGATTCCATTTTGCACAGAAATTGTAATTAAAATCTTTAAAAATTACTTTTGCGATGACATGTTAAATTTATAGGATTTCTATGATTGCTTTTACATTTTTTTTAATAGTCTTCCAACCCATGTGTTATATAAAAATAATGTTAACCTTACCTTGATAATTCCCTACCAAGTAATTTGTTATCATGGTTTGGAGAAACTGTCCCTCGTCATACGTCCCAACTGTCCATGATTTGAACAGACTGTTCCTCTTTATAACCCCTAAATGCCCCAATTTGGAGAGACTGCCCGTCCATTTATATCTCACCTGACCCTTATTTGGAAGAACTTTTTACCTCTTAACTGCACCTAATTTAGAGGGACTGTACCTCTTCATACCTCCCAACTGCCCCTGATTTGGAGTACCTGTCCCTCTTCATACCCCCCAAATGCCCCTGATTTGGAGGGTCTGTCCTATTTCATAGCCCCCAGCTGCCCCTTGATTTGGAGGGACTGTCCCTCTTTATACTCCAAACTGCCCCGGATTTGGAGGGATTGTTACTCTGTTCCTCTCATTGTCCTTCTCTTTGGATCAATATATACTGTACACCTCCATAAAATGTTTACCTATTACAAATTGTTATTTTGCAGTAAACCTTCATCCAGCCTGTAAATTATTCAATTTGTTGTTCTAAGAGCATATAAAAGAAACATAATTGAGAAAAGAAAAACCAATCCAATCATTTGCAGGTTCATTTCAATATGGTTCCCAAAATTGAGGCGTGGCCGGGTGTGCCTCTTGTCTATAAACATTAACCTAAAAATATCCCTATTCCCATCTCCAATTTTTGGCCCATGTGGTGTCACTATTGATGGGGGTCACCCATCTCGGCCATGACTCACGCCCATTGAAATGACCAGATTCCCACCAACCTATTTGGGTTACTTTTCTCCCCATTTCCCAGTTGGGATGTATCAGTGATCATATCATATGTTATTGTTTTCTCCTACCACTGATGACATCACCCAAAGTTTCAATTACACAAAGTGGAATCAAATGAATCATTGGGGTCGGAGTTAATTTTAGGAAAATGTTTGACTCGGGCTGTGACAAGTGAATGTCGATAAGCGATGGCGGCATGTAACGTAATGTACGGCACATGTCAGCCATAGGTGAAGACACCAGATGTCTGGGAAGGCAGGGGGCCGAATGAGGTCCGTCTGCATCTTGGAAAGCAGATTGTATTGATTGTTATCTAAAGATGTATGATGTCATACAACACCGAGAGCTGCACCAAGAAAGGCTTTGTGTTTCTTGGCTGGAAATGACATTACATGTTAGAGCCCCGCTAGAATAAAATATGGTGTATATATCAAGCAAGAAATACAGAAATATAAAGCATATTAAGCTTCTGTGGTGCAGAGACTGATGTGAATGTCTGAGTGTTCTCTGTACAGCACTGCGGTATATGTCAGAGCTATATAAATGTAAAAATATAGTTTATGACTGTGGGGGGATGTATAATAATAGTGTGTGACTGTGGGGGGACATTAGAGTGTCAGCTCCTCTGTACAGAGACTGATGGGACTGGCTCATTGTTCTCTGTACAGCGCTGCAGTATATGTCAGAGCTATATAAATGTAAAATAATAGTGTGTGACTGTGGGGGGGGCATTAGAGTGTCAGCTCCTATGTACAGAGACTGAAAGGACTGGCTTAGTGATCTCTGTACAGCACTATGGTATATGTCAGAGTAATATAAACGATAATAATAGTCTGTGACTGTGGGGGGACATTAGAGTGTGAGCTCGTCTGTACAGAGACTGATGGGACTGGCTCATTGTTCTCTGTACAGTGCTGCGGTATATGTCAGAGCTATATAAATGTATAATAATAGTGTGTGACTGTGGGGGTCATTAGAGTGTCGGCTCCTCTGTACAGAGACTGATGGGACTTGCTCAGTGTTCCCTGTACAGCACTGCGGTATATGTCAGAGCTATATCAATGTATAATAATAGTGTGTGACTGTGGGGTCATTAGATTGTCAGCTCCTGTGGTACAGAGACATACAAATGGCTAAATATTGACAGTGCTGAGCCATTAAATAAGTCAGCGCTGCAGAAATAAACCGAATAAATAAAACAGTTCAGCGACAGATAGCCTGTGTTTAATACACGCTGGTAAATACAAGCCTTGGAATCTAATTACTATATTTAATTATCTGAATGTCAGTGATATTAGACACAAGCTTGCTGCAGAAATCATTAAGTATAAATTGAGTGATAATACAAGTCTAAATCTTCATGAAATAACAAATAATCTGACTCTGTATCGCCGATGATCGATGTGAAACGTAGAAGCGTCAGGGTTGGCGCCGTACCAAGATGGTAAAGACACAAATATCTTCACACCACCCCCTCCCATGCATTTCTCCAATTAGTGATTTTAATTAGACTTTCGCTGCTTTTTCAATGCGATGAGGAATCGGTAACAGACTTTCCAGTGAGATGGGAGAAACGCAGAAGTGTTTTTTAATGGTAAGGGAAGCTTGGAACATTAGAGTGTCAGCTCCTCTGTACAGAGACTGATGGGACTGGCTCAGTGTTCTCTGTACAGCACTGCGGTATATGTCAGAGCTACAGTTTATAAATGTGTAATATAGTGTTTGACTGTGGGGGAAGGGGGGTCATTAAAGTGCAAGCTCCTTTCGTACAGAGAATGATGTGACTGGTTCAAATGTTTTTCCTTTTTATAACTGGCATCAGAGTCATAAATGAAAGTGTATAATACAAAGAAAAAGTTAAAAAATCCACTCAAGACTTGGAGAGCTTTAATAAATCTGGGCCAAAGTCTCTGTTCTTTTCACCCCAGGAGCAAAAAAAAAAGTTACTCCACTTTCTGCAGCCCATCCTCAGCTGACTCTCTTCCCCTTCTAGAAGCCACTTTCTCCCTTGGAGGACCCAACCTGCTCAGCAAAAATAAGGGTCATTCATTGGGGGGAATCAATACATAAAGCTGACCCCTATGCTAACCCCCGTAGGTCACTGAATAGTGAAGCTCTATACAATAATAGGCAATGTACAAGAAGTACCTGACATTTCGAACCCGTCTCATATCCAATTAATATGTGACTGACAAGCCTCATAAAGTAAATAAGAAACTTGTTTAACCTCCCCGATCTAATAAATCTTTCATCATTTATATCTCATATGCTCCCCCTCCCAGACACTGCAGGTCACAGTAGGCGTGGTCAGTAATGTCAACCAGAAATGCAGTGTGTGGGACTGGGCGTGGCCTTGTGTTGATTGACAAGCTACAGGATTCTGAATCAGCTGTAATAGCCACGCCCCCTGTGCTATTTTTTCATTCTGTAGTATTGCAAGATTACATGCGAGTGACAACTTTGCTCTAATGTTAGGAGCATTGCAGCATCGTTGTCACCCCAGAAAAGTGTATTAGGTGGACTTGATATGCAAAATCAGCTAATATTTGTGGGACTTTGCAATAGGACTAAAAGTGAACTAAATACTGCAAATACTGGTGCACATGTGCAGGGAGAGCAAGCATTCTTTCAGTACATTGTGGAGACAAACCAGCCATTGCACATAATGCAGCAGATAAAAATACAGAACTTACACCTTAGCATATTTTAACCTGTAGGTCATTAAAAGCTTTCACCCCTATCAGAGCCGCCCTTTGCACATATACGGCACGGTAAATGTTATATGAGCAATCCCCTAAATGCCGCGGCTGTCGGATAATGAACTGAAGACAAAACGCGCTGCCATGGCAACACCATTCCATTTATTTAGAGTGAGTTTTAGCACTATTGTCTCTCAATAATGATCATTCTCTGCAGGCTGAGAACATTATATGGAATGTTAATGGGACAATTAACAATACGGCTTACCCCGAACACAAATATTGTACCCCCATCCCGAAAGGAGGGATTTCCATTGGATATACGGGGGGGCGGGGGGTTCTGAAATGGCAAATAACGAAAAGTAATTGGGTCTGATTTATTAAAGCTGTCCCAGGCTGGAGAGGATACACTTTCATCAGTGAACCTGGGTGATTCAGCAAACTTGGAATGGATTTCCTAATACTCATTTGCTTATTGTCAGCAAATGTTTTCAATCCTGGACCAGATACATTTCAGGTTTGCTGGATCACCCATCTTTACCCATGAATGTGTATCCTCTCCAGCCTTGGGGGGCTTTTATAAATCAAGCCCATTAAATCAAGCAGATTCTGACACTTTGGTGGGACAAGTTTGATGGATCACTCAGATTCTCCCATGATAACTTATCATCTTCTGTCCTTTAGAGCTTTGATAAATCAGGTCCGACATGATGTATGTAATAAGGGAAATCCAGAACTCTTTACCCAGCAAAGCTGCTTCAGATCTCCTGGATGAATTATCCATGGTTTAAATATGGAACTGGTGCAAGTCCAATGAATGTCCACCCACAGACAATGGCAATTAGGCATATGGGATGGTACAGAACGTATGGCATTGCCAGGTGACAGATTTCTACATTTACCACCCATGGGTCACATGATAAATTCCACATGCCAAGCCCTCTTAGGGTCCCATCACCTGACCTCTCCATTCTATCACCACTTTTGACTCCTGACTTTGGGCACAAGAGCCATATTGGTTTCCAAAATGTATGGTTTTGGCATTGGAGCCCAATGCATCCATCACAAGGACCAAAGTCATGGCGGGGGCAGAGCTTCCTTTGGTAAAACATGGATTGGTTCAGAACCGGGGGCACGGTGGCTCAGAGGTTAGCACTAGGTGCAGCACTAAGTCCCAGGTTCAAATCTCAGCCAGGACATTATCTGCATGGAGTTTGCAGGTTCTCCCCGTGTTTGTGTGGATTTCCTCGCGGTACTCTGGTTTCCTCCCTGTAATATTAAATCCTGATCTCCACTTTAAAATAAAAAATTGTCTTCTTTTAAAATTTCTTTGTTGGAAATTGTCTCTCTAACAGACCAGGGTCTAAAATTTCTCCTTATCAGATATTTTTTGATCTGACAACCAGCATCCTTCCAGAACCTCTAGTTTACAAGACCCATTGTAAAAGTTGGGTTTTGTGTCTTCAGGGCTCATAAAACTCAGATCGGGCTAGCAGAGTGGCCCCTGATTGGACTATGAGATGTATTCTGAAACCCATTCATTAATAATCTTTATATTTCCAATATACCATTCTGTATAAAGTAGTAGTTGACTGATTTGTAGTTGGATTGGTATGGTGAGAATTTTGAGACCAAGAACTATTCTCCTAGGCCTCAGGAAAGCCTGGAAACCATATGTAGCCTGTCCTGGTGAACCATAAGTCCCAGAAATGTCTAGTTTGGTCTCTGTGAACTCCTTATTTTATGGTGAATATTAATCTGGAGGTTGGCCATTCATAAACCTCTGTTGTTGGCCTAGAAAAATCCATGTAGGTCTAGCAGAGACGGCTCTCACTGATTTCATCTTGTTGCTAAGGACAACGGCACGGACACATTGAGCACTGCAGGGAGCCCAGTGACTTATATATCAGTGACGGATAACTTGGACTTTACACAGAAAGTATTATTTCAGTTTTCCCTTTTATTTTATGCTGATGTTATTGATCTGTTATTGTTCTTTATTTTTCTATAAATTGTTTATGCCTTGTGTTTTTGTATGTTTTTACTTATTAAACACTATAAAAAGTGTAAGCTGAATCTCTGAATGCTCTAAGGAGAAATAGTGTAACTTGCTAACCTGAAACGCTATTATAAACATTGTGATTTCTGAGACATCTCTGTCAGGAGTGGTAGTGGGTGACATCCATAACTGAGGTTGTCAAGGGTAACAGTGCATGCTTCCATCTAAGCAAGTGGTGGCAGTCTACCTGTGATGGTGTGTGTGGCAAGGGGTAATAGAGGTAACCTTGCCCCATGACGGCCCCCCTTCAGCCTGCTGGTGCGTGGACTGTTGCTGAGCGTGTTGGAAAGTCTATGTGCAGGGGTGCGGGCTGGGAGGGCGTGCGTCAACTCCCACAATCCAAAAACATGCAGTTAGGTAATAGTCTTCCCCCCAAAATTGTCCTTGGACTGAATTATTGACATATGACTATGGTAGGGAAATTATATTGTGAGCCCCTTGAGGGACAGTTAGTAACTTGACTATGAACTTTGTACAGCGATGCATAATATGTTGGCGCTATATAACCTATAATTAATATGAATTGCTTAGTGAAATAAAAAGCTCTACATAGTAGGGAATGTAGTTGGAGGGCTATGTCAATAAGAACTAACCATGGGCACCCTGCTGATCCCTCTTCCCATGAAGCTGCCCCTGCTATAAATTTACAAGCCTGGTGGTGTTGCCACATTACTAAGAACTGTTTTACAGGACGCAGAAAAAAAATGAATGATGGGGAATGTTCTAAAGGAGGAGAAGGAAATTTAAGGAGTGCATTTCCTCTTTTTTTATTTTGGATGTAGTACATGAGAGTCAAAATATCAAGATAAGTTTTAACTGCTGATGGAGTTTCCTTCAAAGATTTTCCCTTCTTTGTGTCCTGGTGACCAATATTACCGGAAGAGAAAGTGAAGGGGCGTGCAAATATATCTGACTATCACAAATTATTTATTATTTTTAATAATGATGGCTGGAGTGGATATTCTTCAATGGGGATACCGGTCTCAGTGTCAACCTTTGAAGGTTATTAATCCCCAATGTTGGGGACCCAAGGCACCCTTCCAGGCTCCTCCTCTGCTCTGACATGTCACATGACACAGCCAATGGAATTCTTGAGCGGATGTCTCTGCCCTATCTGAGGTCTGGTAAGTGGAATGGTGAAAGGGGAGTAGGTTCTTTTGGTAGGAGGTATTTTGTCATTAGGAAGGGAATTTCTGCAAAGGGGTTTGTTTAGGGGTGGGAGGATTTTTGTTTGAGGGAAGTAGAGTTTCTACTTGGGGTATTTTGTTACTGGGAAAGTTGCTTAAGGATAAAAGTAGGGAAGACATATTTGCTGGGGTGAGTTGTTGGGGTAGTTTTTGTAAGGAAGGTTCTCTTTAGGGGCTTTTCATTGAAGGGTTTGCTTTGAAGAGGATTTTTGCTGGGATTGTGGTGTTTGCTTGTGTAGCACATTGAATTTCTAGGGGATTGGACATATTTTATTATTTCTATTTTTTCCCATCCAGCCCCTACTGCTTCTGCCTGGTCATTGGCTATGTTAGGTGTTCTCAATGACCAAAGGCTAACCTTACACAAACACATTTTTCATTTGATTGGCATAATGTTGACTTGCTAATTTGGTGGATTTGATGTTAACCAATCAGCTGACTGTAAAAGCAAGCATGGTACTCCATGTGTGGTCCATTGTAAGTAAAAGTATTGATTCTGGGTAATCAATGGCTATGCAAACCAAAGTCAATAAATTTTCACTAGACCTAATCTCGATCTATTAATCAGCCTAAGTAAATGTGACCATCTGTGTTTCTCGTTCTTTTAACATTGACGAACCCTTAAAATAAATTTCAGGTCTTCCAGGAACCCCTTCTATAATTACTATATCCACAGATCTCAGTACATTGGTGTGGTGGTCAGTAGGAAGAATGTCTCTTACATTGCTGGCTATTAGGAAGAATGTCACCCGTAAAGATAGCAAAAAGGTCGTTGGTGTGACTTATACTCAACCGAGAGGCACAAACTGCTCATTGCTCAAGGAACCCCCCACAACTTCTGGAGGAACCCTGGTTAAAAGGCACCTTGGAAGATATTTCAAAATCTGAGCACGTATTTGTTCAGAGAATGGAAATAACCATCCTGACTAATCAAGAATATTTTGCGCCTACATATATAGAACAATAGATTTAATTTATGACTGATTTAACAAAACAGTCAAATGGACTGCCCAATCAAATGGGAAAAGTGACCCTTTTATGGCCAGCCATAGGTTGGTTATACGTTCCAACACCCATAGGGGAGTCCTCTTTGCAGAACAGCAGTTTATAACCTCTAGAATTTAGATTTTTTTAGTATTTAATGTTATGCCTTTAAGGATTCAGCAGCATGAGAAACCCAGTGACAAGACACAAATCCTCAGCGTAACAACTATTTTAATCAGTTAATTAAATACAATCAGGCAATAGAGAGGATTCATTAAGTATGATTAGATATGAAAGATCAGCCAGCTCTAGAGATAATAAACCAGCAGCACTTTAGCTTTAGTAAGCCATACTGTATGTGTCCTTCAGGCCATGCTAGGCTTATACACCAGGTGTTTATTGGTGCGTGACTGTAAAATATTGCTGAAAGTACCCCAGGACCCGCCCAAACTGGGGTGGTCCCAGTATGCAAATATAGTGCCGAAGCAAGGATCAAAAGCATTCCATAATACCCCAACTGGCTCAGATATCTATCAGCACACTATACAACCTTCTGAAAGACACACCTCAGTGGCTCTTCTAATGATTGAGTTCTTAATAACTCCATCTAATTGGGTATCTACAAGTTGTCTTCACCCCTACAGAGCCCATTGAGTATCTTCTATTGTAGACATGATTATAATCTTGACCCTATATATCATGTTGTTGACTGTCAACAATACATTCCTGTGTATTATTAAAGGTCACCCACCCTGCTTTGGAAGTCCAGAATATTGTTGGATCTGCAAATTTGTACTACTTGGGTAATATAGTATAAACAAACCAGCTTTAGGTTCACATCTTGGAGGTTTTAGAATATCTAAATTTGCTAGTGCAATGGGAAGATTGATGTCTCACTGGTTGTCCAACAACTCAGCAGTAACGTAATGGCTATAAAGAGGTGAGTGATATTCATTCTTCAGCATGTTGTCAGCAATAGAACCATGGGCATCTTTGGATGCCAGTTCAGAAAACGAACCTGATTTATTAAGGCTCTCCAAGACTAGAGATGATATACGATCAAGGGAAAACCTTGGTGATCCAGCAAACCCAGCTTCTCCCATGATAGCCTATTATCTTTATAAATCAAACCCAATGAGGGAATAATGTGTATGTCCAGGTAAGTATGTTCTTTTCTCTCTAGTGACCCTACCACTGGGCTTATTAGTATGACATAGCCATAAACTTGGCCAGTCTATGGGGGCCTACAAAATAATGACCTGTCCTTGTCTGGGAATAGGACCTATGAAGGATGTTCTCCATGGATGTTCCTGTCCTGCTGAAGGGCATCCCCTGTGTTTCACTTAGGAAGTGGATTACATAGAGGAACTTCCAGCTTAAAAGAATGGAAAGCAGAATACTTTCTCATGACATTGAGAAGAAGAGTTCCCTGTTTTAGAAAGAAGGTGCATTTTATGGTGCCTGTGGGATAAGGACCGGTCTGTTGCTTGTCAGTGCAGCTGTGACTGCTTCACATTGGGTCATCTTCTTGTCAGGTTCTTACCAAAGTGCCTTCAACATTTTTCTTGAGATGAGACTTAGGGTTGTATCCTAATTCCATTTTCCCTGACTCCAATTGCCAAAAAAATGTTGGAAAAATGCAAAATGGATATAGCCACCTCATGAAGACTCACCCTTTAATCAGAGTGAGGTTTTCCTGCTTTCTGTAGCCAATCCACTTACATACAATCTGGGCCCCACATCGGGGATGCATGAAACCAGACTCTAAGGATTATTCTTCATGGAGATAGCTATCTCAGATTCACACTGGTATCAGTCCTAGATGCTAACTGACATGTTACTTGACCCAACCCACTGTCCAGTTCCTTCTTCCAAGAGCCTCTAGAAACAATCACCAACTATGTTGGAATACCATACATTGGAATATCTCCCCAAAACACCCAACTAGCACGTATTTCTGCAAATGACCAAAGAGGGATGCAAAACTTGATAGATTTTTATAAATGTTTGATTATTTAACATTGGCCTCCTCAATGATAAATGGTTTCCCGGCTCTAGAACAACATGTAAAATAAAAAAACCACAAAGCCATGTTCCCCTATGTCACAGAAGCCTAATGTTACAACACTGCTTCTCCATGGTGTTACCACCCAAGTACTGATCTGCTCTTGTCTGGAAATGTGCCTTATAGGGAATCTTCTCCATGAATGTTTGTGAACTGCTGAAGGGCCTTCTAAGCATTTCAGTTTGCTAGAAGATTTGATAGAGGAATTTCCTGCTCAGAAAATTGTAAGGGACATTTTTAGGACATTGCGGAGAAGAGTTCCTTGTTTTAGAAGGAAGGAGGTACATTACGTGGTGCTTGTGGAATAAGGAATTGCCTGTTGCATGTTGGTACTACACAATGGGTCACTTTCTTTCCAGGTTCCTGCTAAAATGCCTGGAGTTTTCTAGATATCCTGCACACTCATTCATTCTCTCTGACTCCAATTTCCAATAAAAACTTGGAAAAATGCAAAATAACAGTAGCCACCTCAAGAAGGCTCACCCTACTTTATCAGGATGAGGTTTTCATACTTTCTGTAGCCAATCCACTGGCATACAATCTGGGTCCCATATCCTGGATGCATGAAACCAGAATCTAAGACAATTCTTCATGGAGATATGGATTTCCGTTAAATATTTATTCCTCATGGAGTTATATCAATTTCACACTAGCGTGCTAATTCCCTTAAAGCTTAATGTTGCACCAACCCACTGGCCAGTCCCCTCCTCCAAGAGCCTCTAGAAACAATCGCCAACTAGGTTGGAATCCCATACATCAATATATCTTCCCCGCACATCCAACTGCCATGTATCTCTGAAATTGACCCAAAAATTATGCAAATGTTGTAGAGTTTCCTAAATGTCTAATATTGAAACATTTGTTCTTCTTGGAACAAAATGTAATAGACATATAAAGCCATTCCCCCCTAGGGCATGGAAATGAGCAAGGTGAAAAGTGTTTATAGTCCAAAACTGGAGGGTAGCCTGGTAACCTGCAATATATTAAATTCAGTTTTTGGGTTTAGATAAGCTTTTTATGTCTTATACAGCCTTCTAGTTTGCAGTCCCAAACAAGGAAGAAGGAAGGTTGATGCATCTACGATACCATTAATTAGAAAAAGCGAAGAAAGCCGCCGTTTTTACCTTTGTTGCAAGTGATCAATATGAAATATTCCTCAGCATATTTATCTGATTAAAAAGAGAGATTTTATGTTACTTGTTTATTACAGAGCATGAAAATAATAAAGAAAATGTTATAACTTCCCTTTAAAAGGATCAAAAAGAGCTCTGGCAGGTCCAGGTCACCATAATTTTAATTTCCTGGATGGCAATATAGGAAAGATGTGATGCCTAGCTCTAGAAAATTTTTCTGTAATCTCTGCCTAGCACACATGAACAGACTCTCAATAAATGCAGCACTCCAGCGCACGGCCTGCATCCCCCCATCCCTCAGTTCTATCTGCAGCATCTTGAAAGCCCCAGGGGGAAGCCTTAAATATCATTCACAATCACATGGAAGGAGAGGCTCTGATCAATGTAACTTCAGCTGCTGCCTGTGGGGAACCATATCCAAAACAACTGTAACATGCATTTCTATATCCCCTGCGTGCCAGCCGAGGAGGTTTGCCCAGTGAGATAGTTTATCTTACATACAATTAGCAACTATTAATTAATGGATGGCTGGTTAATAAATGTGCGCCTTTTTCATTCCTTTTAAAGTGAGACTCCAGTTTTGTTAGGAATAATGATAAACCTTTTAAGGCAATGCATGCAAGAATCTTTTGCAAACTCTGATGGAGAATCCTAACTGCTTCTGTCTCGCAGATAATAGAATTCTTTTTAAAGGTCTAGTATTCTTGGAGGGAGCTACATTCAATGTAACACCATTAACACTCAGCTTCAAGACCTCCAGCTTTCAAATAGAACATTGGTGCACCCTTCTGAGCAAAAGGGCCTTTAGTGACCCAGTGGACAGATAGTTGGCTGGGGTGGCTGGTCTATGTAACAAGAAATGATTCCTTAGTCATGGTTAGAAGGCAGAACTTCCCACTGTACTGGAGACAAAGGAGACGGGGGAACAAATGGAGTTCCAGCCAAATGTTTTTTGTACCATTTTACTGTCTATTTATTTTAGAGATTATGCTGCTGGATTACGTTTTATTTTACCACTCGGTATGGTAGTGACCTTAACCCATGAGTTAATTCTCCCTTTTTCTTCTATATCCTAGCCCTATTCCAGGGCGAAACGCATCAGTGGAGGATCTAAGAGTGTGCATTACATGGAGCATTTATATGTACTTGTTGAGACTTGTGCATTTGCATGTAGTCCAGTCCAAAGCCATAGCTCACTCATCACCATCCTGACCGCTCATCGCCACCCCATGATAATTGCTTGAATTGTTAATAAAATGAGTGTGAAACATCACAGAACCTTTTTTTTAGTAATGTGTAAATCTAACATTTTAGATAGAGAATGATCTCTTACCAGGTGTAAAGCCAGCAAAGTCTACCTGATTATTTTGAATTGTTGCGATGGTGCACCATACTATCTCAGTAATCAGATGAGCTGAGAAGACCTTGTGATGAAAGACTGGGATTCCCAGACACGCCCTATGCAGCCTGCCCAATAGGCGGGTGTACAAAAGGTTTTCCTGTGATTGGTACATTTTTATTAACCCTGTAAGGAACTTCATTTCACTTGGTTGGAAGAAGTAACCAGCTGGGGCAGAGACATAATCTGTAGGTGTAATTTAATGGCAGCAGAGAAAATTCTGTCTTCTGTCCTGCCAGACAAGGCTGTGCTGTGTGTAGAGGTGTCTAAGGGCCATTTCAGACCCATGGTTCTGCAGCAGGCTTAACTGTGGTCCCACCACTAAAATTGGAGCAAACGCAGCTGCGGCAAAATTTTTTTTGTGAACGCAGCTGCGGCAAAATTCTGTGCAGTTCGCAAAAGTGACCCCAGTTGCATGCAAATGTAGTTACCTGTGGTGTGATATGGAGCATGCCAGCTTTTACATGCAAGTTGTTGCCAGAGTCTCTTTATACCCACCAAGGACACTGTACTATCCACATTCAAGCCTTTATTGATTTTGTTTAGAAAGGTAACAGAGACAGAAACGTTCTTCCTTTGCTCGGCATGGTTCTGCAGCAGCTTTGGCATCCACAAGTGCTTCTTCTTCTTAATTAATAGGTTGGGATTCTAGGTGACATATGCCAGCTATACAGTGAAAGGTGATGCCATGCCAGACCATCTGCATGAACGTACTCCGTTACCAGAGATGGCAGCAATTATCAAATCCTGAGTGCTACATCTGTGTGTAACAAAGCAGCAACACTGCATAAAAATGCCACCACCTTATCCAGGGTCTGATTTTATTTTACATAACCCAAATTAAGGGTGCATTAAAGCAGATCTTGCACTCCATTTTTAATTGTATCCTTTCTTTATCATTGCTGAAATACTTCAATACCAAAAAACAAAAACAGAGCTAGAAAAAAATGTTACATTATATACTTACCTTTCTCTGGCTTCTACATCAAGGGGCAACATCACCATCATGCTGGTGAGATACCTGGGAATACAAAATACTTCAATTTTGCAAGAAGAAGCTGCAGCGAGATGAAATATCAAGAGAAGGAGGATAACTTCATTAGGGAAGGAAATTGGGGAGAGTTAGTATACAATATAACTTTTTATATAAATATATATATTATGAGGTCTGTGAAATAATGAGATTGTTTTTCTATCTCTTAAATAAACCATTGAGAACTGATTATGAGCATTTGCCATGAATGTTTAAACTTCTTCAAACATGCACCACAAACGCCGGCTCTCTCTGCCGTTTAGTTTGTTGTCAGCCACCATTTAATGCAGTTGTGTTTCATCTCATGTGCTGAAATCAAGGGAAGTTTAAAAGTTGAGCAACTTGTCAATTTGATACTTTTCCTCAAATTTCACACCAGAGCAAAAAGAATGTCGCAAGGAAATTTGTGGTAACATTCTGCATCAACTTGGGGTGTAGCCAGATCTTGGTGTAGCCGTCATCACTTGGTGCGGAAACCCGGATGTTCCAGTATGATGCTGAAACTAAACCACAGTCACTGGAAACACCTTCATCACCAAGAATCAATAAAGTCCAAATTCACAGCCATGATCATCATGTTATGTGACATGAAGGCGTCATTTTGGCAGAATGGGTTCCAGAAGGCACAACAGTGACCCAATATTATTATAGGGAAGAGAAAACTGGGACAGAGTCAGGAAAAGATGGCAGAAATGTGGGACATGGTTTCATCCTTCATAAGGACAATGCTCCTTCTCACACAGCACTTTCTGTGACCGACAAACACATTACTACGCTGGAACATCCTCCATATTCACCAGATTTGGCACCTTGGGACTTTTTCATTTTTCCAAAATAAAATTAGTGGTTAAAAAACACGCTTTGAGGATTTAGTCATCAGATATCTGGAAACAGCAGAGCTGATCTGCTTCACACCTTCCACCAGTGGAAAACAAGACGGCATCGGTGGTTATTTGTGATTGCAGAGAATATTGAAGGGGACAAACATTGTCATATCAATAAATAAGTTATTATATCAGTCTTGTTTTTTTTATAGACAGATCTCATATTCTATTAGGTTGCTTCAAAAAAGATTCACCAACAGGTTCTCTTTGGGGGGATCAACCCTCACACTGAGATTTATGGACACATTTCCTCTGGTATGTCAGGAAATTTTATTTGGCAGCATGCGTTGATTTTCTCCACACCACCTTGATGAGACTTGGCGTACAGGTGAATGAGACATAAAGGCAGGAGTGACTCAGAAATGTCAGCTGCGTCTGAGGTCACTCATCACGTCTCCACAGCGACAGGCAGACACGGTACCGTTCTGACGCCTGCATCGCTAAACCCGTTGCCACGGCAACAGATGGATGCCACAGATATTACTAATGAAAGCCGAGGTGGTGATTCTGGCTGCGCAGCAGAAAGTCTGCATTTCACACAGCGTCACCTGGGGGAAGATTTTCAAATTGGCTGAGTGTTTTTAGAGCAGAGAAACGCGGTCCTTGTAATGTACGATTTGATTATTTTTCTTGAAGATGAGATGAGAATTTTGCAGAGAATTTAACAAAATTGGGATTTTTGCTTTGCTAACATTTGAAATACAATGAGGAAATTATGGCGAAATTTTATCATTATACGTTTTAGCCAACGGTGAAGATAACATTCCTGTTAATGATGGACGATTTGTTCCTGTTCCAAATATTGTCCCTATCTAGCCTATGTTCGATGTGATCATTTATCTTGAAGATGAAAATTTGGTTGTGAAGAGAATTTACCAAAATTGGGGTTTTTGTTTTGCCAACATTTGGATTACGATTAAAAAAAGTGGCAAAATGTTTCCATTACATATTGTAGCCAATGGGGAAGGTAACATTCCTCCTAAAGATGGTTGGCCTGTTCTTGTTTCAAAAGTTGTCCCCCAACTAGCCAAGAACATGGCATCAATAATTCCCTATTGTATTTAGTCTTTAACTCTTTAAGTAACTGGTGAGTTTTCAAGGGTCACGTTAAGACCCCTTAAAGTTGCAAACTGCGTGGTGTGGTGCTCCCAGGTGCATAACAATCTGCAGCTATGGTCCCAGAAGTGGCAATTTGCACCCTAAGGCAGGGGTCGGCAAACTCCGGCCTTTAGGTCAGATACGGCCTAGCTGGTAGTGTGTTCCTAATGCTGATCGGCCAGGGGGTGTTAGGAACTACCGGAGCTCCTGTGTCGCCTCCTTGCTGTTGCTCCCCTATTTACAGCGGCTGGTGTATCAATGCCGGCTCGGTAAATAGGGAAGGCTCCCTGAAGGGAAATCCCTCTCCTCCGTATGCATTTCACTTAAGGGGGTGCTCCCTGGTGGTGGGCAGAGCCATTGGGCGGGAATTAGAGTCCAGCCTAGAGTGCTCCCACCCCGGAAATGGCCTATTGGCCATGAAAGTTTGCCGACCCCTGACCTAAGGTAACACATTTTCACATTTTGCCCCTATACTTGCAGGTATAGTGCGCCTCTTCCTCCAGAGGAGGTAAAGCAGCATCATGACCAGAAGCTTTATGTTGCTTCCAGGAACTGCGCCAGAATCCACTGTAACGCAAATGGGTGCCCAACTGCTTCTATACAGTTGAATAAGAACACGGTTGAGAATCTAGTACAACGCAGTTGACCACAAGTCTAAAATGGTCAAACTGTCAAAGGGCTTAATGCAGCCCCTGGATTGGGCACAAGGGGTATTATATTCTGCTTCTAAATGATAATTGACCAAGATCTGTGGCTCAGTGGGACATCTTGCACATTGGGTGAACTGCTAAGGGGTCCAATACTATTTCATTCAAAAGTCGATTTTATTTCCAGCTACTGATTAGCTATCCAAGATATCTGCTTCCTGCCAATCCAATTTATACCCCAGTCCCAACTAATTCCTGGTTGGATTTTAAACCAATAATGATTTTACAAGGCCCTACCTTGTAACCTTTAACCAGCAGTCTGCTTTGGTGTCATAATAATTCTGGCAATAAGTAGCAACCACAAATTCCACAAACTTCAAATTTCTGCAATATTTGTGAAATATTGGATGAAGCAGAACATTACCAGTCCTGATCCGATCTTCTTCCACATAACAAGCTCTCCCGTAGATCTTCACAAAATAATATATAATACATATCCCTGAAACGGAATGACTCACCAAGAATCAAGGACAACATTCACAAAACCGTACAGAGGGGGAAAAGTGGGGGGAGGGCACCACAGTGAGAAATCGAGGACATAGCATAGTAAAATATACACATACGCTCAGTATGCAAAAGGCGAGTTACAAGTGTCTAATAAATGATATTTATGACTCACTATACTAATGAGAAGTGTAAAGCAGATTACATTGTTGGGATGAGGTAAGCAGGGAGATCAAACTTAGAATGCAAACATTTTATCTTCCCTAAGAAGCCTTTTTACATTTGATTAAAGAGATTCTTAAAACTGATACTTTTTTCTTTCTTTAGAAGAAGGAGTTGCAGATTTGCATGTTTGATCTGTTTCAAAAAGTAAAGACAATCTTTTAAAAAGTTTTTGTTTTGTGATAGATATATATTAATATAGAATGAGAGAGTAGGGCTAATTTTAGGCTTACTGTTGACTGCAGCAGACTGAATCGCTCCCCCAATTACTTCTATTCAACTAAATAAATATTATTATTAATAAACAGGATTTATATAGTGCCAACATATTACGCAGCGTTGTACCCTAAATAGGGGTTGCCAATTACAGACAAATACAGACAGTGGCACAGGAGGAAAGGACCCTGCCCCGAAGAGCTTACAATCTAGTAGGTGGGGTAATTTACACACAATAGGAGGGGGATATGTAGTGGTTGGAAGTAGTGACAGTTTCAAAAGACAGATGACGATGGGTAGGCAAATTTGAAGAATGGGGTTTTGAGGGCTCTTTTAAATGAGCTGAAAGTAGGGGCAAGCCGAATAGGATGAAGAGACCATTCCAGAGAGTCAGGGCAGCGCTAGAAAAGTCTTGGAGCCGAGCGTGTGATGAGGTTATGAGTCCGGAAGTCATTAGTAGGTCATTGGAGGAGCGGAGAGAGCGGCTGGGGGAGTACTTTTCTACCAGGTCAGAAAGGTAAGAACTACAAAGAGACGCAGCAGAAGAGGAGCGGAGGGAAGGATGGATTAGTCTGGCTGCAGCATTCATAATAGATTGTAGAGGAGAGAGTGGGTTAGTGGAATACCAGAGAGGAGGAGGTTACAGTAGTCCAGAGGCGAGATGATAAGAGCATGTACAAGGAGTTTGGTGGTCTCAGGGGACAGGTCGGGGCAGATTTTGGAGATGTTCCGTAGGTGAAAGTGACCGGACCTGGAAATGTTCTAAATATGGGGGGTAATTTGGAGGGCAGAATCAAAGGTGACGCCTGCCTGAGGGAAGGGACGAATAACCGTGTTGTTAACAGTTATAAATATGTCAGGGGGAGATTTGGAATTTGGGGGGGGCAGTTGGGTACTACTTTGTACAGGCAGTTGCAGACACTTGTAGTTACATTGTGGTAGCAATTTATTACTGTTGTTATGCTGAATGCAACATCTTGCTTCTGGCTGCCCTTGAGTGGCAAGCTGCTTCCATTGACTTGAATGCACAGCGGTTGCTTCCTTTTTAATATCATCTTCCTGAAAACATTGAAACACATCAGACTTATGCACAGCAACTACAGGGGTTAACTGCAAACTATTGAAGGTAATGAAGAAGTAGGTGTGACCTTTTGTGAATTCATATTTATTTTACATATACCTGTAAACTTTTTGGTTGACTTGAAATCAGATACCTGAGCTCTTGAACAATTCCCATCTTGTTCCCTGGAAGACAGAACCTCCAGGAAAGGATACAAGTGCATAATTGTAGGAGCTTGCAACTGGAACTCATGAGCAATGGGCAAATGTGCATAAGTACAGCTGGTAATGCATCAAAGATGCCTCTGGTTTAGACCCAAATGGAGTTGTACCACAGGCTTGTTGGTAACAGACAACATCAAAGCAGCAAAAAGTAAGCAGAATCAAGGGTGGGAGCAACTTGAGGTCAGCAACATGCTGGCATCAGAGGTCCACACTATGAAGATGCAGCAATCCAAAGCAGACAAGGAAAATCCAGGAGTTAGACCAGAGGCAAAGTTCAGGCACAAGTTCAGGATCAGAGATCACAGAATGCAGACAATTCAGCAATAATACCATGCTGATATGAGGTTACAATAGCCTGCTTGGCACTAATGTCCATAGTATACACGTACAAACACATCTGCTCTGAGTTTAGTGACATTTTTATAGTTCTTGAGGCTTTCTTAATAATAGAGTTCTTCAAAGACTGTCCACCTAGAACAGGGGTAGGCAAACTCCCGCTTTTTAGGGGAGATACAGCCGAGCCAGTAGTCCGTTCCTGTCTAATGCCCCCCTGGTCGATCCGGCCTAATCATGGCTGGCGGGGGTCGGCAACCCGCGGCTCTTGAGATTTACTACGGCTGGTGTTAACACTTCTGCCGTCGAGGTAAGGGGACATTCCCTCTCCTCCGTATGCATTGCGGAGAAGAGAGATTTCCCTTTAGGGGCATTCCGAGTGGGGGGCACAGCCATCAGCGCAGGATTTGAGAGAGAGTCCGGCCTAGTGTGCCTTCTTGACCTCCTAAATTTGCCTAGTAGCCAAAAAAAGTTTGCTGACCCCTGACCTAGAACAACAAAACACAAATTTCTAACAATTCTTTTTGCAATTTAATAACACCATTGGGTTTGATGTGTGAACATGAGCCCCTTACAACTTTACCTACACCTCTCATAGGACAGCTTAGCAACCCTCATCACCCACCTTCTGATCTCTACTGCTGTCAGTGAATGGGTGCCATTCATAGGGAACACCAACTTGGCAATTTTCTTTGATGGCCACTGTTCATGTTATTAAATGTACATAGATATTTTAGGTAATCCTATATACAATATCCCATAAATTTGATTATTTCATATTGTTTTGGGGGGTCATATTATGTTTCTTCTATATCAAAATCTATTTCCCAGGACAGTTAAGCTCCATGTCACCTGTTAATGAAAATAACCCACTAGCAAGTCATATAGGTCAGAAAGCCAACGTTTTGTGGTCATGAACCTTTGTCACTGTGTTGCCGTGATGAAGGAAATCTGTGTGGTCTGAAATGTTGGCTTCTGAGTCATGTGACTTGCTAAATCACTGAAGAGACTGCTGATGACTTTCTGCTATGGACATAGACCCTTGCACAGTGCCAGTGATAACTTCATAACTTTTTTGTTTACTTTTTGTACTGTTTTGCAGTGTTTGTAAGTTTAAGACTGCCCTGTGAGTTCTGCAAATAAGTGGTGCAACCTGCAGAGTTGTTAAATTGTGAAAACGTTTGGTACCACAAGATGCTAAAGACCTGAGAAGCCTTTCAATATTTGAACATTAAGTTATTTATCATTAGGAGTCTCACCTTCCTCAAGCATCTCCTTTATGGTTTTGTTTTGTATGAAATTACAGGTGCTCTTATTAGGATACATATATGGGAGTTATTATTTCTTGCCTTGGTGTCATAGGCACGGGATTCCAAGAGCATGAGTGCTAGTAGAATCTGTTCAGTTAACAGGACTGGGTCAACAATATGGTGGCAGAAGAACACAAATGATGATCAGTTCAGGCCAATGTGAAGGCAGTAATGGTACAAACTGAAAGACAGAAGCAGGTCCAGAACAAGCCAAGGTAGAGAATACATGGTCAAAGTCCAAGTCAATTAAACACAATCCAAAAAAGAAGGTCAAAAGTTCAAAAGTACAAGCTGGTTCTTCACATGCAGTACAGGTCACAGGTTGGGTTGGGAACACACATTTGCTGAAGATCAGTCAGCAAGGCAGTAAGGTGATAAGGGCTTTGAAATGAGCCAATTGAGAATTGCATAAATGAGTGGGCGTACCTACACAGTGTTCAGGCAGGGCCATGTGGTTGCAAATATATGTGCCCAGATGGGCCCTACACAGAAGTTCACTAAGTTCTTCCCCTGGTCTGCATCCTCTTACCTTACTTTGGGTCTGGAAAGTGTAAAAAAGCTTTAAACAGCTTTCTAAGATTGGAGAAGATAAACTATTATGGGTGAACCTGGGTAATCCAGAAATGGAAATGAGTGGAGATATGTTCCTACAAAACATTTGCTTTGGGTTGGCATTTGTTTTTAATATGGACCAGATCTATTTAAGGTTTGCTTGATTCTTCAGGTCCTCCATTGAGTCTATTTTCTCCAGTCTTGGAGAGCCCTACTAAATCGGGCCCATCATGTCGCTGGCTTAGAATGAGTATGTGTCATCAAGTATCAAGGCTCCTCATATGGACACCAAGCTGTGAAAAATTGGGGCACTGAACGTCATTTCCACTTTGGCTTTACTCAATCTGAACACTAACAGTTTCAACAAAGATGTGTAATCAACGAAACTTCTGCAAATCCAAGTCCTCTTCTATTGGTGATCAGCTCCCTTTAAGTCCCATGTATGCTGATTAGGAAAAGCTGCTGAGAAGGAACTAGTACAATCCAAAGAGTAATTGATTTAGTCTTAAATCATACATCAGCGGCTTGACTTATCTGACCATTATAGGGATATAAATTTCTAAGATCGATGCCGAAAGTGGCACTCAGGAGACACATAAGAGAAAAGGTTATATAATAATACATTTCTAAAAGCAGCAGAAAATAATTTCTTCCCACAAAAATGTAACATTTCAACAGAGCATATTTGACAACACTCCAACAGCAAAATGTGCTGTGAAATTGTACAGCTAATCTTTAACTTGGCCAAGATCCATTAAAACACCACCTAGAACCACCTTGACATTGTACAGAGACAATTATTTGTACCGTATCTTTTGTTGGTAAAAGTTTAGAGCAGGGGTGTCAAACTCTGGCCTGTGGGCCAAATCTTTTGTTTGGCCCCCCCAAGGAGTTCTGAAAATGAATTGCATCTGGCCCGCCCGCCACTACGTATTGCAGTAAATGATGCCACTACTACAATTTTATCACTTGCGTCTATAGAGCAGCGGCCTGTTCTGTTCTATAGACGCAAGTAATCAAGTAATGCTTGGAATTGTAGTCTTGGCATCACTCCCATCTATGGAACAGCTCTCTGTCTATGTGGCTCCGCATTGGGCTGTTCTATAGACACAAGTAATGCTGGGAATTGTAGTCTTGGCATCACTCCCGTTTAATAATAATAGTCACTTTCAGCACCGGAGAGGTTTATCTACAAGTGTGGAAAAAGGTAAGGCTGTAGCTCAGCTCTAATTATAACTTCTGACCCCCATAACTTTGAAGGTCAGCCATGGTAGAAAGAAGAATAATTTGAATGATAAAGTTGCAACTGCTGAAGAATGCAGGGTGGAATGTGGGGGCAGAAGTACTAGAGAAGACTTGAAAGACTTGAGGGGGGCTGTCAGAAAACATGGTGCAAATAAGGGTGGGGGGGGGGGGGGGGGGAAAAAAAAAGGGGGGAAAAAGGGGGGGGGGGGGGGGTATGGGTACATTATGCGGGTTATGTGGTGTGGATGATTGGAAATGGTTAAATGAAGAGCTGTGACATAATGAAGGAGTTGTGGCTGCCAAAAAAGTTCCTGCAAATATTATATAAAGAACAGGTGAAAGCATTGGGGACAGGTTACCATTTAAATGTTACCCAGAAGGCTACAAATAGAAAAAGAGGCATGAGATTTTTTCATAAATAATATTTAAAAACATTCTTAGGCCTCTTTCTCTGTTATGAGCTTGTTCCAGATCGAATGTTAGGCAATACCTCTTTGTTTCCATATGAAAATGTTTTATATTTAATGAGAAGAATAAACATCCTCAACTTTTTCAATAAATTTCAAGTTTGGCTCCCAACTTGGTCTAAGTTTTTAATTTCGGCCCTCTGTGAATTTGAGTTTGACCCCCCTGGTTTAGAGAGTTCTGAGACCCCCACACACCCATGTGGCACTGTTTTTGGGTTCTGAAGTGCTAGGGCTTGAGTCAACCAGATTAGAGGAAGTCAAATGTAGTTCAATAGGAGACCAAATTAAAGTAAAATTTTAAATGATCTCTTAAGCTTCATAAACTAAAGACAACAATGCAGGTCCTTAGCATGTCATTAGGTCATTGTTAACGTATCTTTGTTCTGGGTCTCAAAGTATTGCTGATATGGGCAGGGTCAGATTGGGGTCGGGGTCCTGGGATGTACCAGAAGGGCCCACAAGAATGTATAGCTTTCCCTGCCCACTGGCACATTTTCGTAAGAGGAAAGGGACTTGCGACTGCCAAAAGAGCCAAACAACTGTTCTGTGACCCACTACAAGGCACCAAAAAATTTGAGGGCATAGTACTGAGCCCATTGGATGATTTTTCTGGTTCTCCCATTCTGATCTTGGTAATCAAGCCTCCAAGTATCAATGTTCTAGGACCTCTAAATCAGTGTCGATGTTCTAAGATTCCAAATATTAATGTCTTAGTTTTCAAGGACCCCTAAGTACCAATATGTCTATTATTAGGGACCCCAGGTCAAGATATCAGTGTTTAGGAACCCCCAGTGTTTTAGAATCCATGAAAATGAGTGTGTTCCCATTCTGGGAACTCAATTGTGAATGTGCCACTATCATGGAATTTCAAGTGTCATTACCCCAGGACCCTAAGTGCCAGTGTTTTGAAGCCCATGAGTAACAGAATATTAACATTATGGAAAAACAATTGTCAATGTGTCACTGTCATGGGATATATGAAGTGTCATTATCCTACGACCCTAGGTGTCAGTGTGTCATTGATCTGATGCAATGGTAATATGATTTATGTCCCTTGCTGTCAAATTTAGTAAAATGAATCACAAAGCTTTAAAGTTAGGTTAAAAAAAATATAATGGCCAAATTACATTTCTATTCTACAAAATGTTTTTATACTTTTTCCATTCATCCTTCAAAGCCCAGGGAAGGAACCTGCCAATTAAGAAGGGCACCAATTTTACAGCTGATAAGCCATACCCCAATTGATGACCTCCAGGGACCATATGATGTACGATTAGCTCGTACTATGTGACATATTTCTGCTCAGTGACATAATGTAGGAAAAAATGTGACTTGACAGGTCCAAGAGTAAATGAAAAACGCGCAGTCATTCTTAGAGCTCAAGGCCATTGAGATGGTAGGAAATGGTCTCATCCAATATTAGAACGAAGGGGAAAAGGGTGTAGGGAAGATCTGGCTGGTGGCATCAATTGGAGACAATTAAACACTAGAGGAAAAGGTAATCGAAAATAAGAAAATCTGTTATTTTCCAATGTCACGTAATATTATTATATAACCTTTAAGTAGGGCTAACTGACAAATAAAAGTCCAAATGCCAATATTTTTAATTCATTTCAGCAAGAGTTTATTTTTTGAAATTAACATTAACAACTATTGTCACTCCTTCAGTTGGCTGATGGTCAGCCTATCTGATTGACTTGATAGGAAGCCCAACAACCATCTAAAGAAGTATATAGGAAAGGATGACAACACTACTGATAATTGTACTGCAATGGATTAGTGTTGTCACCTGCAGGGCACCTTACAGGTCTGCTTTTCTGGCTTATACCCTGACTTGCAATAGATTTCACCAAACTTGTCCGCTATTACATGGCAAACGTTTTCAATCCTGGACCAGATCCATTCCATGATTGCTGGATCATACAAATTCTCCCATGATAGTCTATTTTCTCCAGTCTTGGAGAGCTTTAATAAATAAGGCCCATTGCCTGATCTTTGACCATTATTACAGGATTAGTGAGGGCTCTGGGCAATGTGGTCACTCCAATGCATTGTAAGGGGTTTTCACACCAGTTTTCCAGCTTATCGGTTTTTGTGACTTCATGTGACTTTTAGTATTTGTGCGTTTGATCCAAATAAATATGTCGGAGTTAACAAAAAAAAAGTCTAAAATCACAGTAGATGCTTTTTCGGGTATTATTCTGTTTTTTTACCCCTTTGCTCATTCTTGTTGCAGAAGTAATGCCGGCATATAAAGAACCCCAACGGCCTCATTCAGATGAAAGCTGCAAAGGTTTTGCACAAAAGCCACTGCACTTGTATTGATAAAAGTTTAAGCAATCACTGCAGGGAATTCAGACACAAAAGGCTGGCTCCTGCCGCAGCGACACCACAGCTGATAAATTATTACTGGGATTATATATTGTTTGCAAACAGGTTTAAGAGTAAACTCTCTGATATTGGATCATAAAAGTCACTTCTCTTCAGGGGAGCAGATCTGTTATATTTCATCTTCATCATACAGTGAGGTTTTGTCCCCAGGATGAAATATTAGAGCAGACTTATTACTCTCAGCTAATTTTAATGCCCAACTGAAAAGCCAATTTTCTTTTTTTTTTCTAAATATTTCCTGCTATTTAGGATTTCCTCTTTATTGGAGTTGCAATGGTTATTGACAGACTATAGGATTCAACGTGTGACGTGGTGGCAAATCAAAGGCAAATGGTTGGGCAACTGACCCTGCACTTGATCAGTGTAAGAATGGGACTCTTGTGTGGAATGACCCTTGAAGAGACTATAGTAGCTATTTGTAAGCATATGCAAAACAAGATCAGGAAAATCATCAGGAGGAAGGCAGGAGAGAACGTGTAGAAGATGGAGGTTGAAGGGAGCTATTTAACTTTCCAATATGTATTGGATTGTGATGGTAAGCTGGAGGAAACCCAAACACAAGGGTAACTTACAAATCCCAAGCAGACTGGCCAAGAAAAACTATTTTTTGTATTTTAAATAGGAGGACAATGATGAAAATACAAAAATCCTTTATATACCATGCTTCAATATCTAGTTGTTGTACACTCAAAAAAGTGTTAACCAGCCCCCTATCCAGACAAGCAGCCATTGTGACCAGGGAAAGAGGGCAGAGAGAATGCCTCATCTCTATTTCTATACCATTTTAGGTGCCATGCCTTCCCTCAACATTGTGGTTGGGCCCAGTGTTAAGGGACAGAACCTCTTTGGTATATCTGTGCCTCCAGGTGATCTGGACAGCTTAGTCATTGAACCCCTATATGTGATATATATACAGGAATACCTTATTATTCCCAAAAAAGTGAAATTGAAATCAGCACACACACTACAAATTAAGGTTCTTTTTCTAAACAATAACGCAACAATATAAATGTCCTAAAAAATAGATTCATCATAAATCATCCCATAGAATATAATTCATAATGGCGCAGGCACTCTTTGTGCTAAAGAAGAGATTCCCTGCGGAAATGGTGTAATTTTAAAGCCATGCAATAGATTATAGGGTAAAATTTTGTTTAATCAAATGTTTCCCAGGTACCACAAACCTCAAACTCAACTTAAACCTTTAGGAAATTGAACTAGAACCGCAACCCTAATATTATATAGTAAAGCATGCTTTGTATTATTGGGCCTCAGATATACAGTACATTAAGATTAACATATTGTATGTGATAGGATTTTTTCTATATAAAATGTAAGAAAGTGTAGATGTACCAATTTGAAGTTATTTTCTATTGGTGATGTTAGTAGGCCGATCTATCTAAGTAAATCGGATGCTGATTAAACAGCACATTAATAAGAGACATTTGTGAATGAATCCCCTTACATTAAATGGGTCTTTATTACTAGGGGATTAAGGAGTCTCCTTTTCCCCCTTGTTTCCCCTTGCTTCGTCTGCTTGCGTGACACCTTTTAAATCCCAATTGGATTGATTGGATGTTGGATACATACATACATTATTTGGACTTCTGGCTTCCATGTGAGGAACCGAGGAAGCTGATTGTTGATACCGTGAAACGCGTCGAGTACACTAACTTTGGAGAGCCTGTTTTGAGTCCTTGTTAGCTTTATATGTAAAATGCCTATACAAATCTATGTTATTGTTTGATGTTAATATTACTGTTTTATGTGTTTGTATTAGCTATTATCATGGCTGTGGTTTTTGAATAAAGATTAGTCTTTCATCTTTTTTTATGTGATTTTATACGTATAACCATATAGTCCCCAATTTTTTTTTCTAGATAGAACTAAATAAATGTAGGGAATGATATAGTTGTCATGGATGGAATATGTGTCTCACATGAATTATTGTCATTTCATTCTAGAAATTCTAACTGTATAAGTATTTTAGGTGATCTCTGCGCTCTTCTAATGTTAGACATTGAGCTTAAATCAATGTCTCAATCTGGCAGCTTTAAAGCGTTTTTAGAAATGTCTCCACCATTCGCCCTTTACCTTGTCTTTAAACCGTTAATTACTACGCAGGACACTGCTATAAAAATTGATATAGAGATTCCAAAATCTGAAATTATCCATTAACATCAGAAGTGGAACACTAACATAGTGTACCAAATGAGCAATGAAGTGCCACGTAAGAATCAGATGAAGCATTTATATGAAGGCACGATGAGCAATGGTATGTAAGGTTTATTAATACAAAAAAAAAACAATCAAAAACTAAACATCGCTATGTTTTTTGTCATTGTACAATAAATTGTGGACTAATTGAATGTTTTGGCACTGCTTTATAAGCTTTTTTTTATCCAATATTTACTGTGGACTTCTAAGTCATTGAGTCTGATTTATTAACGCTCTCCATAGTTGGAGAAGTCAGACTATCATAAGCTACGTACACACTTCCAATTATTATCGTTGGAAAACGAACGAC
>NC_092858.1:174016089-174092450 GCF_032062135.1 Pyxicephalus adspersus
GTTCGTCGGCGTCGTTGGTTACTTTTTTTACGAACGATTTTTGCCCAATCGATCGTTCGTCGTTCGTTCGTCGTTCATTTTGAACGATAAAAATTGGAAGTGTGTACGCACCTATAGGAGAACCTGGGTGATCCAGTCATCATGAAAACATTTGCCAGCTAATAGCAAATAACTTTTAAGAAATCCATTCCATGTTTGGTGGATCACCCAGGTTCTGTTATCATAGCCTATCTTCTCCTAGACTTGTAGAGCTAAATCAGGCCCTTTGTACTTTGAAGATACTAAACCCATTTTTCTGATACTGAATGCCAAATGTGAAGCTCCAGCACCTTTTGTATTTTTAGTTTTCTAGATTTGGTTTGGTTTTTCTCACAAACCAGGCTTTTCTCCCAGTTTTTCTTTTCATTATTTATTTATTTGTTCTCTGTTTGCACCTGAGGCTAAAACAAGAAAAGTGCAATTGGTATTTGTAAAGCTTTAAAAACGTTTTTTGTGTCCTTTTTGAATGTCACTGCTTTATAAATGGACCCTTTAGAACAACAAAGGAACTTTATTTATTTATATGTAAAATTAAAACTTCATAGAGGTAATAAAAACATGATCTATACATCAATTAGCAACTAATGGGAATTCCAATTGTTTCTGGTCAAGTATATTTAATTTTTTTATTCACAAGATTAAAAACTGATGTTTTCATTTGGTTGTTATTACTTTATTTATTTTCATTTATTAGGAAAATGCTAAACATGTTGTATCTCAGTAATACTTTTGATACTAATTAGTGAGTACCTTTGCTTCATGCTTCTGACAGTACCACATGGACACTTTTTCAGATAGATTCACAACAGATGTTTTGGGTAAGGGGCCCCACAAACAGATTCACCATATTGCAAATGTTTGTGCATACCCGACCATCTCAGCTATATGGGCTCTTTGGATATCCCAATGCAAAACAATGGCTAATAATATGCCAATCCCCCTTTGCAACTAGTAATCTATACTTTTTTGGAAAACCTTTTATGAGCATGTTTTATAGTTTGTCTTTTGCAATTCAAACTCAAAAAAAACATTGGTAAGGCCAAGCACTGGTTACAAATGAAACAACATGGATTGCAATTGACATTTCAGGTATTAGGTAGGGCTTGGGTCAGTTCCTCCAGGCCAAGCTCGCCAAACCATGTCTTTTTGGAGCTGGCTTTGAACACAAGGACATAGTCAGACTGGAACAGAAAGAGGCCTTCCAGGAACTTTTGCTCCAGGGTTTGAAACACACAATTCCAGAGTTCTGTGGAACCCAAAGGTTGCTAGAGGTTCCTTGAGCAATGAGCATTTGTGACTCTCAGATCAGTTACCACTGACACCAATGCTCTAAGGGTTGCAGCCTTCCCACTGGCCTGCAATGTAGGAGGAATTGTTCCCAATGACCCCTAAGCCAATGTGCTGTGACCACCTAAGTGACCACCATGGTAATGTACTGTGAGATGTGTATATAGTAATTATAGCAGGGGTCCCCTGAACACCTGAGAATTATTTCAAGGGTTCCCCATGTTTAAAAGGTTGAGAAACACTAATCTATATTGTATGTCCTTTACTAGAAACAACTGAACTTTTCAAATTGAATGAGTGTCCACAAGCTTTTTGGCCATATAGTACCACTAGTGGGGTCATGGTTGCCTTTTTAACCCCCCTAGCATTCTAATTCTGTCCAGATTTCTATGCAAAAAGCATTATATTTTTTTGCATGGAAATTTATTTTACATTGTAGGCTATAATTCTTAGGCATTACTCACCAAAATATGTACAATAGTTAATACATTTAATGATAAATTTGAAATAAAACACAAAAATCTGTTAAAAAAAATAGTGAAATATATAATATACCGGAACAGTAGCATGTATATTATATATATATATATATACTGATTTCCCGGTATATAATTATATTATATAATTATATATATATATATATTTATATATAAATATATATATAATATATGAAGATTTCTTTGTATTGGACTCAATACAGCTATTTTGTATTGAATCCAAAACAAAATAATTTGAATTTCCCACTGATCCTCCCGTCACATGCAGTGACGTCACCGGGAAATCACGGAGATCATCTCTGCAGTTCGTGGCTTGAGATCGGAGGAGGAGGACGTGTCCCCAGGACCAGCAGGACGGCAGGGGACACCAACGTAGCAAGGTAAGTGGGTTTTTGTTTAGGTTTTAAAGGACCCTAAGTGTTACCCCGGATTACCGCTTTTTGCAAGTAAAATCCACCCCGAGTCACACTCGGGATTACCGCTAGGAGGGTTAAAGGACAGGAACCAGAACCTTACATACACTTATAATTCCCCATTATGGCCAAAAGTATGGGGGCACCCCTACAATTTATTGAGTTCAGGTGTCCCCAGAGAAGGGTACTGTTAACACCACAGTATAAAAATGACAAAATGATGCATATACAACCTGGTAGCAACTGTTTAAGAGTCTTCTTCTGTTCTAGCATGGCTGGGCCCTGGTCAACAATGTCAGCTCTCTAAAGGCTTGGTGGGACCAGTTTGGTGTAGGAACTATAGTTTTCTGACCTAAACCCTACGAAGCACCCCTGAGAAAATTTGGAATGCTGATTGCAAGCCAGCTCTTCTTGTGCAATATCAGTATCTGACCTCACAATTTTTTGGACCTAATAAGCTTAAATTCCTACATACACGTGCCAACCCGAAGAGTGGCGACCACATAAGAAGCCAAAGTCAAATTAATTTCATGGTTTTGGAATGCAATGTATACCAGTCTCATATAGGTATGATGGTCAGGTGAAGACAACCCCATAAATGATATTGCTTTTTATGTATTAAACAATCATTATATTTTTTTTATATTACACGGGGAAAATTAAGTGGTCCAGTTGTGTGTAAATTGTACCTCAGCTCATTTTTCAAAGTTCAGCTTTATTACAGCAGGCATTCAAATATCACTATACGGCATGTCGCTGCAGATGAAACGTCTGATGTTGAACCTGGCGATCTGCTGAGACGCGATGTCAGAGACGGAGAGCCTCCTGCTAAATTAAGAAGGTGACTTTGAAGGTGACAAGAAGAGACGCAAAGAAGACCGTATAATCAGCTCTGAGCAGTTGAGCTGCGGTGGGATATATTTTTAAGCAGAATTTGACATTTTTCCTAATGGATAAGGATAAATCAGACAGACCCTGCCTGGTATGTGTGAATATAAACACACTTTAAAGGATTAAGTCTCATTTATATTCCCACAAAGGGTGCTGGTACAGCAGATTTATTATTGGACTGTCGTTGTAATCATAGGTCTCGGGTTTGGAGAGCTGCTGGTGTCAGGGGAAATATTACATCCCCATGGTGTATAATGGCAGTGTGAATTAATGTATTCACCCGGCGTGTGAAAATTACCTTAGGTACTGTCTGCCAGCTGCAAAAAATTTCACTAAGCGCTATCCAAATATGAAAGGTACAATAAATTAGAAATATTGCAAATGTTACTGAGACTTGGAATTCCTATATCAGATTTTTGGAATATCTGACCAATTGGCATATCCGGTAGGCATGGCTCAGTCTGGCAAAGGCACTTTTTATGCATTTTGAGAATATCTTCTTTGGGACAACTTTGCTCCTCTTTAATGCACACTTTTTTGGAGCCGGTTAAGGACTTCAATGGGACTTCTGGTTTGGAAATTCAGAACTCTAAAGGTTTTCTAATCTGGCAAAAATATTTTGGAGCCAAAGCCAACAGAACATTTTCAAAGCGTGGTCATCTTTAGTAAGAAGAACAATAAATACTAAATGTGTTCTTTGCAATTTTTGGTACATTAGGGACCTTTTTTTTCCAGAACTGTATTGGTCTTAATAGATGAGCATCCTGTTTGGTGCAGGACAGACCACTATAAGAAATGTCAGAGCTTCCTGGACCCTCTTCCCTGAGGTCTTAATGTTCCAGCATTGCAAAAGTCAAGCTCTTTTGACTGGGTCCAGTACAAAAATACCCCTTGTCCCTCCCTGATGGCAACCCTGGGTGCAGATTGCTTTCCTAATGCATTTTGCTCAATCTCTGGGCTTAGAGGTCCGGCACCTAAGGAGATTAGTAAAGTTTAGTTAACTTTTTGTCTATGGATTCCATAGAGTGGTGCTTATTTGGGCTTTTCCTCCTGCGGTTGATCTTGGTGAGAGCTCTGATGCACAGGAGCCCAGAGTAATGCAGTTGTATGCTGTCGTGTCAAATATGTGTTAAATAGCACTTAGCAGTTCATTGAATTGAATGTTTATCTACATTTCCTACTTCATTTACTGCAGGAGTTCATACATCCTTGTGTGACCTGTTCCAATTTATGTGTAATAAATTCCCCTTTATCCCCAGGACCCTGGACTTCCATAGACTGCCTAGTAAGTACATCAGTCCAGGTTGTCTTCCCCATAATCACAGCATAATAATATCTATTAGCATGAATTTAAAGAATAGAAAAGGTATCTAGGGATTTCATCACCAATTGATGCCTCTGATGACAAGAAAATTATCCAATATATGTTTCCGCCATCTCGACACAGCTCCACCACGCTGAGTAATAATTCCACCCGCTTCACTCAAACGATTTGTGACAGTCGCACAAACACCTCCTTGTTCGTAGTAATTCAAAGTGAAATTCTTCCGCCGTCATCATTTGTGGCTAGTAGGTAATGTAAATGATACATTTTATGATAATCTCTACAGTGAATTGTGAAGAGGTGAATTTAAGCAATGTTCTATCAGATCCTTTAGGAGGATGAGCAGACAAAGTCAAACTAAAAATCTCTTGTCTAAATTACTAGTGAAGCTTAAAATGTATTTTAGGTAAGTGAAAAAACGGTCCTAAGAGGCATTTCATGGGACAAATTGGTTGCCTGGAACCACCAAGACTAAATCAAGCTGTTGAAGGGACCATTTATCCTACAATCTGTAAGTTAATGGTCCAAAAGACCCTTAAAAATGCATTACATAGGGTAGCTTATGGCATCATCAATATGCATATGTCTTTATTTAGAATATTTTATGGGAAGGAGGAAGAGGTTGCTAGGGGTTCCTTGAGCAATGAGCAATGTGTACCTCTCGGCTCAGTTCAACTTACACCAATGATCTTTTTTGCTATCTGTAAAGGTGACATTCTTTTCAGTGGCCAGTAATGTAAGAGGAATTCTTCCCAATGACCACCATAGTAACATATTGGGAGCTTTAGATATATTATTTATAGCTGTGATTCTCCGAAGACCTGAACGTTCTTTAAAGGGTTCCCCTATGTTAAATAGGTTGAGAAAGGCTGTTGTAAATAATCGTGAAATTATCCTTTGTATACCCAAAGAAGCTTGAGGTGGACAAGAGGTGGAACTTCTGGTGGACAAGGAAAAGACTTCTGCTAGTCAAGGATGGTATTCCAACATCATGCCCACCATTGCCCTGCTCCCTGCCATCAGAAGTCCAATCTCCTACCCTGTTTCCCCGATTATAAGGCACTGTCTTATATTTTTTGAAATGCCAAAATATGCCCTAGGTCTTATTTTCAGGGGATGTCTTATTTTTCCATGAAGAAGACTCTGATCACTCTATGCAATGACTGTCCCCTTCTGATCACTCTATGCCATTGATTGTCCCCTTCTGATCACTCTATGCCATTGATTGTCCCCTTCAGTTCATTTACCGGTAATTAAGTGTAGGGATCTCCGTTAGGGCAGGTAACTCCGTTAGGGCAGGGATCAGCAGCGTGCTTCCTGGTTCAGAATTGCGGGGGCGCGTGTGCCGGCTTTTTACTTTCAGTTTGGCTCTGCACTGCAGCCAGGAGGAGACACGCGCTGCAGCCAGCGTCAAGGAGACACACACAGAATCGGATATCGGGGGATGTCTTATTCACTGGTGAGTGTCTTATTTTAATTATTTTTTCAAAAATCGGGGGTGGCTTATTTAATGGGGATGACTTAAAATCGGGGAAACACTGTATCTTGGTTTAGGTGGACAGAAGATGGCATCATTATAGGTTACAACTTCTAGCAGGGACTGAAGGTCAAATATTGAGAACTCGTACAACCTAGGTAGTGGATCCAATGTTGATTTTGCACAGCTCTACCACATAGCACAGCTTGCATTAAAACAATATTGTAATAATGCAGTAATGACTGTAGAGCTGCATTTAATTGTCTTTTCTTTGTGTCTAAAGTTGGGGTTTATTAGCTCCAGCCCACAAGAGGAAAAAAGCCATTAGTCACTTGCCATTCCATAGATTGTGAGTCGGTTGTGCAGTATGTGGGCTTTCTGTCCCTGTTATACGTTGCTTTCTGGTCCAGTCCATTTCCACCCTTCTGCTTCTAATGAGGTTTAATAGCAGCCTGTGATTCCAGGGTAATGGACGGATCTCCCGTGTGAGAGGAGTGCCAGTTAATGTGTATAATGTGCAGTTTGTGTTTCCGAAGGAAGTCAGCAAAGTGGAGACACTCAAATGTGAATTTTACTGAATACGACTGAGACTGCAGATTCCATTTTAATGCTAATGACTCTGAAGAGGCCATAGCAGATACAGCCTCGCGGGGGATTTCGGAAACACACTTTGCTGTTACTTAAAGTGGTTCTACTGCTTGTTACATAAAATAATAAATGAGCAAAATCACTTTGCTAAATATAAACACATTAACTTTTGCTACACGTGGCTTCTCTTTTTCAGAGTCGTCTTCTCCTTGATGATATAACAGACCCCAAATGAAGCCGTTAAGGAAGTATTGGGTGGTGGCACGGGGGCTGCTTCTGCCAAAAGCTGTCTCACAGCGACTGAGTTTACACAAAATACCCAATATTACAGATAAGAAGTAAAAGAATACAGTGCCCTGTTTTTGATGCCTGGAGTACATGCTATCAGTTTGATCCGAACCAGTTGACTTGACAGTCACTGCTAGACGTTGAGGAGATGTCTGACTTAAGCTCTGTACACACACTAGATGAGACAATAAAAAACATTTGTCTTGGGAGAAAATCTAGCATGCGTATCATGGTCCCCCAAGTAAGTAAAGCCAAGTATAAGGTAAAATAGAATTTTTTAAATAATTAGGATTACTATTTATTTCATAAGTCAAATTCTGATCTGTACCCTGAACTCCTCCACAAGTTCCCAATTACCACCTCAAATTCCCCCCTCTCTATTTTATCTTTCCCAAAATCTTTAGGCAAGTCACATGACCTTGCTAGGTCCACTTTACCCCCAAGTAGGGCTAGACAGTCCTTACCGATGCACCAATACACTATAATGCGTGCTGCAACCATTATGCCCTTTTACTTACAGTATGTGCTCAGTCTGCCAACCAATAATTCTAAAAGACTTCTAGTTTTGCAGAAAAGGGTAGTCCAGATTTGTATACATTCTACAACCATGGCCCTTGCAAGTTCCTCTTGTAGGTTGGAGCCATTAAATAGCCTATACAACCTTATGAGTTTCTGGTTTCTAGTTAGCAACTAACTTAAGATTGGAATGACAGTCCCGGAATCTGCTTTCCCAAAATCAGACCAAGCGCAGCACCCATTGCTATGCCCTTAGGCTAAGGTCAGAATATTTTTTTCAATAGGTTTGAGTGGATTTGCAAATAAATGTTTAACATTGGACAGCAAAAAATGGCTACAATTGGACCAAATGGAGCAGTTCATTATCCTTTATTTGGCAGGCAGTAAGTTTGAGTCTAATATAGGAAGTCGTAAGAACAATACCCAGACATGGAAACATAACCATTTCAGATGCCTAGATTTTCGTGCATCATAGAATATGGCCATTTAAGTGATACCACAGACGGTGCATCCCATCTGTGAATGTCTCTGGATTAAAATGATCATCTCCGGTCAGAAGGAGCCAGTTTAAGGATTGTTAAATGGCTGGGTTCACTGCCTTCCTGGGTAATGAGGTGAAATTCTGGTCCCATTTATTGAAGCTCCTTTACCCGTACTGCAAAATAAATTTAACTAATTAGCATCCCTGATGGCAGTTTACAGCATTACTCTCCAATCGTCCCGAAAGATGCTATTTCCTCCAGAAAAGCGAGGAATTCTTAATGGTCACATTGCCAGGCATGTCCTATGAAGATGCATTACAAGCCTTCCTCCAATCTAATTATGCCGGTTATTATGTTAGAGACAGGGGCAAAGGTCGTCAAGGTTTCTCTTTCTCCTGCTCTGGAAAAAAGCAGTAATTGTATCATCTCAGCCGCAACACGGCTAATTGGAATACAAATTTAAAGGTCTTCTGGTTTCTTAAAGCCACTTTGTAGGTAAAATAGAGAAAAAAATTGCCATAGTTTGATCAGGGTATAAATGGTGCAATCTGTGTGATTTTATAGCAAAACATTTTCTGCATTGGTTGATTTATTAATGCCCTCTCAGACTGGAGAAGAGAGACTATCATGGGAGAACCTGGGTGATACAACAAACCTGGAACAGATTTCTTAAAAATCATTGTCTATTAGTTGGAATTTTTTTTCAATCCCAGACCAGATTTATTGAAAGTTTGCTGGGTCAACAATGTTCTCCTATGATAGTCTATCCTCTCTTATAGAGCTTTAATAAATCAGACCTAATGTAAAAAAAAGCACAAGGGAAGAAGACTGCAGCCTATCCCGAATAAGAAACATGGCGACCAGCCAATTAAATGAGAGAAGTAAATGATCTCTCTCTGTTCTCGGGATATGGTATGTCAGACTTTTCTTTTTGAAGGCAGTCGCTGGACTTGATATTCCAATGGCTTAATCACTGGCACCCAAACTGTCATGTTTTTTCTGACTTTCTAAGTTGCATTCACGTTTCAATTTGTTGTCTGGGAAATGATTGCCTGAAAGCCAGGAAACTTTCTTTAAAATAACTAATAGTATCACCCCTTCGTCCTCATACCCACTTCTGTAGGTTTAACATCCTAGTGCTCTTGGGTGGGGTTAACATGTGATCCTCCCCCTCTTTAATGCATGAACAGCCAATCACTGAGCTTCATTATGCTCTCATGGTACTTAGAGGCTGTGCCCATCCGCATGCAATAATTGGCTCCCAGAAAAATTCTACATTTGAACAAGAATGCAACGCATGTAGCACATTTTGGAGTTTATTGTAAATTCTTCTGGCCATGAAGACCGGTGCCCTCTTTCAAATAATAGTGATTTTAGACAACTGCCTAGAATATCCTTTAATAAATCCAGCTGTATTAGTTCAGATTGGGTGATCTTTTGTTCTGTTCCCTTATAACCCCCTCGGCCTAAAACTTGCTGATCTTTAGATTATACCATCCACTTGTGCTCCGTTTTTCATCATTTTATATCTGGTGGCGCCTGTGAAATGCATTGGGTGAATTTTGAATGGGGATTGTGGGGCAGCAATGTACATTATCACACCAAACAAAATATGAATTTGTAGGACAAGCGTGCTCAGGTCACAGCATAATATGATTCCATGAGCTCCAGAAAAGTAATTCGCCCAACGTCACCATCGTAAATCTTGGCAGCGCTGAAGGCATGGTGATTTGAAAATGCACAAGCAAGATTTTCTTTTATGTGGGAACGGGGCTCATAAAAATCTATTAGCTGAATTACCGATGACCTAATTCCCAGCCTCCAGCTACATTCCATTAGATGCGGGCACCATGCCAGGCCAAGCTACAAGGGATGACATAGGGTTATGTGCATGACCAAAATGACTTGTGGACTTACATTTTCATCTTAGCAGTTACCTTAAAAGCAGCCTATTATGAGATACATATGTGTTGTACAATCACCAGCCCACTGTTTATTGGGCATCATGCTGATCCTCTTTTTCACTCTGTAAGAAGTTGCTGACCTGGCAAAATTATATGGATTGGTATTTCTGAATATATCTGAGGATGAAAGCACTTATAATACTATTGTTGTTTTCATGTAATAAAATGTGGGGTTTTTTTTTAGACCCTAATAAACAAAAGAAAAATTCCATGGGAGTTAAGGGGAGGCAGGATAGAGGATCGAGAACAAAGGGTGCTTGAGATGACTGAATCGATGAGTAGTATTGCCATCAGAGTCACCTTTTCTAAGGGGAACATTGAGCCACACATGCAGTGTACAATCTTGGCACAATTATGTTCTGGGACAAAATAACTCCTGTGTACACAACTATTAGTGTGGGGGGTTATCATACTACACGAGGGGGTTATTATTCCTTTATTGACACCAATGAGGTGGGTATTATTGTTATACTGACACCAGTGTGGGGGTATTACTGCTACACTGACACCTATGTGGGGGTATTATTCATAAACAGACACCACTGTGGGGGTTAATATTGTTATACCGATACCAATGTGGGGGTAATTCTTGTTATACTGCCAACAGTGCAATATTGGCACCAATGTGGGGGTTAGTGTTGCTATACAGACACCAGTGTGGGGGTTTTCAATGGACTTAATGTGTTGGGGGCTTCAGATGAGAACCTTTTTAATTTGTTGGCCCCCACTGGCATAAAGTCTCGGCACAGTTGTATGCTGGGATGCAGTAATTCCTGAGCTTATGTGCAGAAGTTACGTCACCATGAGCTGGTCAGTGAACATGACCGAACACTCCGAAACTGGAGCAATGACAAAGGGGAGCACTGGCATTGCAGCAATGGAAGCATAGCACCCAACTTTTGAAAATGGGAAAGAGAGGCACATTTTGTAGGCAAACACACATTTCCTTCCCATGCCTTCATTCACAGAAACCACACATAATTAGCACAGAAAAGCTAATTGGTTTAACCCACAAGTGCTTTTTACCCACTTCCCTTCCTTTATGCAGGCTTTTAGAACTAGGAATTGCAATACATTAGAGGTTGCATGAAAGGTGTTGAGACAGCCAAAGAAGAAATATGGATGGAGGGATTTCATTAAAAAGAGGAACTGTCGATCCAAATCAAAAATAGTTAGGCATTTTGCTGCATGGGAGTGATATGCTGTGCACAATATTGCAAAAGAACCTCCTGAGGGCCCAACATTTTTGCAGAGAATCCAGTGGGTTAGTTCTACTTTACAACTCTACAAAGTGTGGCCTCTTTCATGGAGATTGCTTGATATGCGGAACTCAAATGTGGCCCCCAACATTACCAAATGGCAAAACATTATATTCAGTGAATGTAATGCTACAAAAAGGATTCAAAAGCAGCAGATATTTTGTAGCAATTTTTTCATTTATGGTATATGAACTAATGAGGGAGTTTGCATCCAACGCAAACTAACGTGTGAACATGTTGGGTAGAGGCGAGCGAGGTTCTTTTTTTAAAATTGACAAATTCTGTCGTGAAGTTGACTTCTACTTTCTCCAGACATTGTTTTTGTGCTCACCTATGATAGACCCTTGGCAGGCATCTCTGTCATCCAATGTCTGCCCTCCTCCAGCCAAGCTGTGAGCGGCTATTGATTGAACTGCGAGTCCTTTACATCATCCGCCATCGATCCGAGTATAGGTCAGGCGAGATCAACATCGTTCAAGCGCTGCTAGAATCCTTACCATCTGACATTCCACGGCCGCTGATACATCCCAAAGTTTAAAGAGGACTTTTCAACCTCGACTTTACAGAACAGCAAAGGTGCCCCCCAGGTGCTCCAGACTTAAAATGAGGGATCCTAAAAAAAGAACTTCTAGTTGACAGAAGCAATGGAAGTTGTTACCACCTGCTCTAGTTGGCTGCCTTGGCCAGGCTTCCTAATGGTGACAGCAATGGGCCTGATTTATTTATTTACAGTTATTTTGTATTGAATGCATTACAAATGGATTTTGAATTTCTCGCCCCGCCCCGCTGGCAACGTACATGCACCGACATCACCAGGCACTCCCCGGTGACTCATCGGATGCAGAAGCCTGTCGGAGGAAGAGAGAAAAAGACGGAGATCACGGCGATGGACGACGCGGGATGCTGGCGGATCAGGTAAGACTGTATTTACTATTACTTCCCATAGGATTACTTACCCTGAGTGTGACTTGGGGTTACCTCTTTTAGCAACTTTTTTCTACCCCGAGTCCCACTCGGGGTTACCGCTAGGGAGGTTAATAAATCAGACCCGGTGACAACACGGCAACATAATTGTAAGTCAGAGTGTTGTCACAGGAAGGACAAGCAAGGATTTCTCTGCCACACAGCACTGTCTGGAAAAGCAGAAGACTTATTTTTTCCTCTGCAAATCTTTCCCCTCAAACAAACAGCCAATGAATAGGAAGACCATTCACCTCTCATTCACTCTCCCTCCCCCTGTCGGCAAGCTCCTTGCTGCATAACTAATTGGCTCTCAGTACTGCTTCTCTCTTTTCGTTTTTCAGCTTTGCTGTGTTTGACCTGCAAGAAGCTGACACCAAGTCAAATCCAGGTACTAAAAAATGCTTTATTGGTGGAATGGTTATAGAGCTGTGCGAATTTGTATTTTTTACATCTGATATCTACATATTGTAAAGATTTATTCTTTATTTCGATTGTGGATTGAACATGAAGGTTCCAAAATCTAAATGTTCAGAGGACTAATTGTCTCAATGGGGAAAGGAATGTCCAAATTCCAAATACAAGCATTACTAATATTATTACACAGTATTTATATACAACCAACATGTTATGCAGCGCTGTACAAGTCCATAGTCATGTCTCTTCCATAGTCATATATCATTATTACGGACTCATTTTATGGGGGAAAGCCAATTAACCTAACTGCATGTTTTCGGAATGTGGGAGGAAACTGGAGTACCCGGAAGAAATCTACACAAGCACAGGGATAACATGCAAATTCCATGCAGATAGAGTCATGGCTGAGATTTGAACCTGGGAAAGGCCAGAATGCTAACCTCTGAGCCATCATGCTGTCCAATATAGAGCCAACATTACGTAGTGCATTACATAGTCCATAGTCATGTCACTAGCTGTCCCTACTATAGTCATAAAGGCTAGAATACATTTTTGACCAACCTGGGACCTAGCACTGTGAAAGGCCAGAGTGCTAGCCACTGAGCCACCGTGCTGCCCACATACAATAAGCCTATGTTGATTTTATATGCATGCGTTGGCTCAAGCCCTGATCTGACAAGACCCTAACAAGGTGTTGTTTTTCTATACAAGGAATCAAGATCATCTGACATTTATAAGACAGCTTCTCTTTAGGATGTATTTAAGCCACAGGAATTTGAGAAAATTGGACAATCTGGTGGGTTGGATAAGCGAGATAGAAGAAAAGATGCGGAGAGCTTATTACAGGCACTTAGATTGCATGCCTCACCTCCCCAGTGTCTTCCTACTGCTCAGCGAGATGCTGAAAGAGGAGTTTGCACTTTGCTGAGCTGTATAGAAAGTCTCCTGCCTGGGATTATCAGAGAGAGCGCACTCTGTATTGCAGCGATTAACCCTAATATCACACACGGGAAAGAAGAGCCATCACTACAGGTGAGATCTGACACCGAGATAAAACACGAGGCCGCCTCACCGAATTATTTTTATACCCTTCATGGAGGGAGATAGGAGTCCAGATTTCTGCACCTTACCTGGAGCGTTAATTGTGGTGTTACTAGGGGTGTAGGAGTCCTCAGTTTGGGATTCAATTTTTTAATTTATTGGAAAAATTATTGTCACTATAATTGCCCCCAGGGGAACATGACTAATATGAAAAAGTTTCCCAAAATTGCAAAATAAAAAAATTGTCAGACAGCTTTAAAAGTTGTATTTGTATTTATTCCCTGATTTATGACAAATCTACATTCTTTTTTTTCCACCATAGCCCTAACATCGCCCTTCCTATCCAATGAATTTTGGTGGCAATTTACTTGCATTGTAGGCAATGCTGATCTTCCAGTAATGTTTGGTGAAGGCACTGCCATTTTATCTCTGTGTACAAAGCCAGCTCCATAAAGACATCAGATCTAATTTTTTAAGGTTCTCAAAGACTGGAGAATATAGACTATGATGGGTGATCCAGCAAACCTAGGATGGATTTTATAAAAGTCATTTGATATTGGTTGGCAAATGTGTATAATTCTGTACCAGATCTATTATAGGTTTAATGGATCACCCAGGTTCTCCCATGATAGTCTATCTTCTCCAGTCTTGGGGAACTTTATTACATCAAGCCTATTGAGATCAGTTGGGTTTGGAGGAAATTTATACATTGACCCCTGACCTCAAGCCTACAGAAAACCAATGGAAAGCTGATTGTGGGCCAGATCTTATCATCCAACATGGAGCCCTGATCTTACAAATGGGCACCAATTTCTGCAGACACAACCCAAAATCATATACAGAAAAGCTAAGGCTGGTAAAACTACAACAGGTAGTGGGAAATAATTCAATAATAATGTAATGGGGTACCCAATAACATCATATAGGTGCAATGTCTGCACATCTGTCCATGCAATGTTACTCAGGGTTCCTCCACAGGTTGCTGGGGGTTCCTTGAGCAATGAGCAATTTGTGACTCAGATCAGTTTAGATGACCCCAATGATCTTTTTGTTTTTTTGTAAGGGTGATATTCTTCCCAATGGCCAGCAATGTAAGAGGCATTCTTAAAACTGACCCCCATAATAATATACTGGATAAAGGAGTCGTAGCAGGGGTTCCCTAAAGACCTGAAAGTTATTTCAAGGATTCCCCCTGTAAAAGAAAGGCCAAGCGTTGGACATGGTTTGGTTCTGAAGGACATTGGACAATCAACATTTTAGATAGAGTAGGTATGGAATACAAGCTATCCCAGGTATATACAGCAATCCAACACGATCCCTGACTTGCAATTACATCCCCAGAGGAACAGAAGTCAAAACTGTAACAAGGGAACAAACAGAAACAAAAAGCACCAATATTAACACCATTGCAGATCTAAAAATGTCAAAAAGCAAATGCGTGCGAATATTGCGTTTTTTCATCTGCTGTGATCAAATGAAACACAAGAAGAATTTTTGGTGCATTTTGCATTTATTTTATTATTTTGTCTTTTTTTCTTTTCATGTGACTTGAATATTTCACAAATTTATTATTATATTGCGTTTTCAGTCTGCTTTCCGTCCACGGACTATAATTTAGCAAAGCGCAACACTCCACCGTATCATGTAATCAGCTTGTGTTTTATTCTCATAGAATATTCTCGTACACATTTTTTTTTCATACTGTAATTTTTTTCTGAGAACACCGAGCTTTGTTTCAGAATCAAAGCACCTTTAGCTACGTTTATTTTATTATATTATTATTATTATTATTATTTTTTATATTAAATTAAAATATCATTTAGATGTGAAACCATTATCTTACAATGTTAGTAAATATTTCATCAATTTGCTGATCCCATCACCTTTTCTGATACCTAGGCGGCGGAACATCAATGGCCATTGACATCTTCACCGCTCGCCTCTCCTGCGTATGCCAAAATTTACATCATGACACCGTCACCATGGTAACTTGAGCGCTAGCAGCTCCATGGGATCTTGGATGTGAGCCAGAAATCAGCACAAGAACAAGTCACAAATGTGCAGGACATAGGGAAGATGAAGGAAATTCTTCCCCTCCCCATTGGGAACATTGGGGATATTTAGGAAGGAACCAAAAGTGATCTTATGTCTGCAAAAATAATTTTGTTTTCTGGATAGCAAATTATTTATTATACATACATTATTACTAATGACCATTATATTATTTTTTTTATGTATTTTATTATATGTATATATATTGTATAGGACAGGAAATCCAACTTGCAGTCATGTGACCTAAATGGTTCCATTTTATATTCTTGCTGGATTTCTACATTTTATGTGTAACATTTTGTATTCATTCACTTCCGGCTATCTGTATATTAGTTATTACAAGCAGCATCCCTGCTAAATGACTGGAGACATAAGGGTAATTAGCCTCATGGGGTATTTATTATTAATAATCAGTCGTAGTAAACTGCAAAAGAACTAAAGCACATTTGTGGCAACGATAAAAAAAATCACAGAAATTGATATTTCTGAATGTGAATTTATTGTACTGAATAGGCAAGGAAGAAATATATTACCAAGAGACACGTGCTGTCAATGGGAGTACAACATCATGACATTGTGATTATGCGTGAGTTATAAGAGGCAGCATGGTGCATGCCGAACCATCATGATTCATGGAAATCCATCATGACGCGTGAGTCGATTCGTGTTATAATGCATGATGAAATTTAATATAAATTCATTGCAACATATTGAAATATTAGCAACAGTTAACACATAATGACATGTATTGTGATGCCTTTCCTTTGATTTCAGTATAAAGGAGAAAAAAATACAATCTGAGGTGGGTTGGCAGAATTGGGTATATGAGGGGGTTTACATGAAAATCCTGCATACAATGAACTTTCTGCTGCAGAATCAGTTCAGAAGGATTTGGATATAGATATATGAAATACTTGCAATGAGAAAGGAGGCAATAGAAAAAAAAAACACAAAGCACAGGTGGGATATGTAAAGTGTAGGTCCGGAGGCTCTCAGGTACACACAGACTGATGGAGATATATACAACCACATTGCAAGTTCTAAAGATTGCTTTAAAAAAAAACTTGCATGATTTCTAGAAGCACAGATTATAATTGGGGATTAGGGCTTTATAGTAAAGATAACAGAGACTTCTGATTCAGGGAACATCCGATTGCCTCATGGCATCCGGAAGGAATTTTTTGCCCAATGGAGCAATTTTTTTTACCTTCCTCTGGATCAACTATGTCTATAGGGTTTTATATCTGGTATACGTTTATTTCCCTAGTGGTTGAACTTGATGGATTTATGTCTTTTTTAAACCTATGTAACCATGCATCACACACTGTGCCAATCACCTGTTGTATTGTGCCAACTCATGGAGTTGCATGCTATATGTGTCTGTGTAATGCTTCTCCATTCATCCTGAATTGCACCCCTACGCACCCTGCCAATGGACATGAGCAGACTCAAGCAATTGCATGCTATATGTGTCTGTGTAATGCTTCTCCATTCATCCTGAATTGCACCCCTACGCACCCTGCCAATGGACATGAGCAGACTCAAGCAATTGCATGCTATATGTGTCTGTGTAATGCTTATCCATTCATCCTGACTTGCACCCCAATGCGCTTTACCAATGGACGTGAGCAGATATGCACTTGCAGGGATTATGGTGCACTGCCAGAAATAGCACATTAGGCAGCCCATTTAAATGACACATGCTAATGCACTTAACAAAGCACATTGATGCATTACAATAGTTTGAATGGGCTTTAACATAGAACTTAAAACACTTAGCTTAGATTCAAAGTTCTGCATTGCATTAACACAGGCATTACTGCATTGCATCGTACGACCCATAATGGACATTACGGTATCATCTATTTTTCATAGTACCCCACGTACAGCACTAAAGCAATACAGCTGCATGATAGTAAACCACAAGAAAAAGGCTCATGCAAGATTTTGGATTTGTGTGGGTGCATTGGTATCCAATTCATTTCCAATGATCTGCCTTAATGCAACACAGGGTTATGCAGATTGATGGGCAACAAAGAAGTAACAGGGTCCTAAGGGGTCTATTTATAAATATTGTAACACAAGTTGCATGCAACAATCACCCAGGATTTACACATTTTACAAAATGCTGGATCACCAAGCTTCACCAATGAAAGTATATCCTCTCCAGCCTTGGAGAGCTTTAATAATTCAGGCCCATTGTTACTATTGGAAGATTTCCCCTCTTTTCCTGTTATGGTGACAATTGCACAATGTTGGATTTCCCATCACTTATTGCAACAGATCGGTATTCTGGCATCATCATGCGCAATGCAAGGACAGCAGTCTCGTAGTCTCATTAAGGATGCCAAGGGATGTCCACAACCTGTAGAACAGTAGAGAGTCCTGGCTGTCAGGAAAGGAAATCATATAGAAGGAAATATATTGTATTTTAGTACTCTAGACAAGAACAAGCATTAAACCCTTGCAGTGCAGTGGGAGTTCAGCTTTAACATTCCAGAGCCAAAATCATCAGACGCAGCAGAGGAACATTGCACCCCCAATATGAGGATTTTATACCAAGTGTGGGCATGACGTGGGGGGGTTTGTTGTCACACAGAGTGAAGGAATTTGGGCTAAGACATAAATATGCATTTTGGAGCAGACTTCAGTTGGCGATTGGCAGCACTGGCAAGGTTCTGCATAGTATTTTTAGAACAGGAGGAGCATTTGCATTTAGAAAAGGATATGCGTGTCGTGTGGGCATCTGTCGGCTAGTCAGGGGCTTCGTCACTGAAGAATTAAATAACAATATGTAAAGTCTTAATAGAAATAATCCAATCTGCACAATAGTTGTGTTAGTATACAGTGAATGACTTGTGAATGCTATATTCACTGCTTTATAAGCATTTGGCTTGACATATTTTATGAGCCATTCTAATATGTCCAGAGTGATTGGTGTTGTTGGTGAGCCGCTGCTCAGGGGTCATCTCCATAAACAAGTACTTTGCCTATAGAATACACAAAGATCGATCGGCAGCTGGAACAAGTGTGATCCTGATAACCGCTATCTAAAGTCTCCTTGAACGTGAACTTCGGCCTGAAAAATGCTTACAGTAGCAATACTATACAAATGCTGCATATTATGCTTGATTTATTAAAGCTCTCTAAGACTGGAGATGATAGACTATCATGGGGTGATCAGCAAACCTGGAATGGATTTCTTAAAATCGTTTGCTATTAGTTAGCTAGTGTTTTCAATCCTGGACCAGATCCATTCCAGGTTTGCTGGATCACCCCATGATACTCTATCTTCTCCAATTTTGGAGAGCTTTAATAAATCAAGTCAATTGTATCTTTGGATGGATGATACTCCAAAGATGAACGACAATGAGTGATAGAAGAAACAAAACAAATGTAGCCACCACACCTGGAAAAAATAAATATATTGCATTTTGCATTAGAAACAATTTAAGCATAAGTTCCGTAAGCAGAATCTGTATCCTTTAACAATGTTCACCATCTGTCAACAGTCTGCTCAAAGCAATTAATTTTCAGGCAGCCTGTTGAACTGAACATGGCACCCTTGATTGATTTTTGGTTTACTGCATTTGAAGTTTTAGCTTTTGCCCATCTACAGTGATGGAAGGAGGAATTAGTGGTGTCCATCAGGGAAGATTTTAGCAACTTAAATGAATTGAACTACATTGGAGTTGTGCCAAGAATGTTTAACAAGGTTTCTCAGGCAGGGTTCCTCCGGAGGTTGCTGGGTTTCCGTGAGTAATAACCAATTTGTGCCTCTCAGGTCTTTTCTAAAGTGATCCCAATGATCTTTTTTGGTTATCTGTAAAGATGTTAATCTCTCTCCTTCCAATCTCCAGTAAAAAACATTCTTCCCAATGATCACTATGAGCTGTGGATATAGTAATTATAGAAGGGCTTTCCTGAAGACCTGAAAGTTATTTCAAGGATCCCCCATGGTAAAAGTTTGGAAAACACTGCTGGATTGGCGTCATCCTAGTTGGGCCAGTCAGAAGGGTAAATGTTCTAAACCTGGAAGAAGACCAGGAGAAGATGACACTAGTGAAAAGAGAGAATGGGCATTGCATTGCCTTTGGGTCCCTTTGACCAACTATCCAACCATGGTGAGCAAAGTTTTGGTCGTTCTTGCACATTATAATCAAAGCCTCCTAGGGGGCACCCAGTTCGTAGAGTTTAATTCTGCTTTAATTCCCAACCTGGAGTTTAAGCAGGACCTATGACTGACCTCTAGCCCCATAGTGATTGCTTCAGCAACCAATCACCATCCTTATCACATGGGTGGAAGAGGTGTAAGTTGCAAGCAGCCATACAGAAGATTACTATGCAGAATGACAGTTAGGGGGACCTGTTGCTTTGGGTATTGTTTCACTTTAAGCACAGATCAATGATGTAACATAAAGGTAAATTAAGGACAATATGATTCATAGCACATCAAATGTGAAGCTATCAGCAGGATCTGCGGGGCCCTTAGGGCTGAGAACGAGAACAGTTCATTTCACTTTATAACCTAAGAATGCAGGTCCCAGGGTCACTCACCTTTTATAATAAAAGCTTTTATATCAAAGTGTTTTCATTAGCCAGCATAGTGTTTCTAGGATCTACTGCTAGATGATATTTCCAGCTATCTTACCCAGGGCTTCAGGGCAAGGTAGAATATTACTCTGATAGAGAAAGGTGCACGTAACTCGGCTGTGATAAGAGATGGAACAAACAAAGAGTTCTAATAAAGCAGAGAGAGCAAAGCAGGACAATGGCTGGACAGAGGTATCACAATTACAATGGGTAAGGAGATATTGGCCCATTTTTCAACTCACGGGGACAAGGATGGTTTTAGGGGAGGGTAGGGGTCAAACTAGGCAAAGACCCAGGACCCCCAAGGAGTCCCAAGTATAGGAATAGCAGGGAGTGCTAGGAACCAGAATGCTGTACATTTGGAGCTCCTACTTTATATATTTGCCAGGGGATTCATTGTGTCCCTGCAGGGGGATTCACAGTAAAGTTCAGTCCCGACAGACAGGTGCAATGCCACCAAAAATGGCACCCCTTGGAACTAGCTTTATGCATTCTCTATGGGCACTTTAGGATGCTTTGCTTCACAGCATGTTGCATTTGATTTAAAAGAAAATCCTCCATGTGAACTGCCTGATTTTCTGGCAAAGCTTTCTTTGAGTTTCTGGAGTGTATTTCAGGGGCCCATGTTTATAGGGGACTAACACAATAACAATTTATTCTTTATTTTATTGGGTGGAGATATATCCACCGCCAAATAAAAGATAACTGAGGAGGACAGAGGGACCAAGGGACTTAAATCTGATTAGGAGACAGTCCCTCCAAATCAGAGACAGGTAGGAGGTATGAAGAGGGACAGTCCCTCCAAATCAGAAATGGATGGGAGGTATGAAGAGAGACAGTCCCTCCAAATTAGACACAGGTGGGGGGTATGAAGAAGGACAAGTCCTCCAAATCAGGGACAGGTGGGAGGTGTGAAGAGGGACAGTCCCTCCAAATCATAGATAGTTGGGAGGTATGAACAGGAATAGTACCTTGAAATCAGGGGCAGTTCTGAAGTATGAAGAGTCCCTCCAAATCAGAAATGGATGAGAGGTATGAAATATAGCTTGTATAGATGAAAATTCCACTAGCGGCAGCAGTCCAGTGCAGTTGGAGCAACCCTCAGATTTCTGCCTTAAAACAATATAGTGGATTTGACATATAAGGTGAATATGTGTGACAGTGACACATATGGGTAAATAAATGTTTTTACCCAAGATACACTAAACCTTTACCCAAAATTAGAACATTTTGCACCATGGATTTATTTTAAAAAATATGAGTAAGATCTGATTCACACATTCTCCAATTAAATATTTTTTCAGTAAAATTTGGATGATTCATGGGTGAAACATTTATATAAAATTGACCCCATAGATTTCCAGGGAGGAGTATTACTGAAGGCTTAAAAAATGATTCCTGTTGCCTTTTTTCATGATTGTATCTAATGCAATTCCTCATAATTTGATGTGTGGAAATCCAGGGAACCCAGGAGAGGGAGGGCGGAGCAGGAACCAGGGAACACACTGATTAGTATCTGTAGGGGTTTCATCTTAAAGATAAGAATATCAGGAAACATAAGGAATCAGTTTTCCTGGCAGCCACGTGCACAGGAATAATGTTTCTATGGTATTTAGATTCCTTGTCTCATGAGCAAGCTCTGACAGGCGTGTACCATTATTAGCCCTCAGCCTTCCAATAAAACCGCCATCCAATTTTCTTACACAAAGAAGGTTTACCACCCCTATTTTCTGCACTTGTATTATCCTGGGAATAAAATCTGCTTCTTCCTCTATTATCAGTTACTGGGGTCACGCCCGTATTGATATAGTCAGTGACAAACACTGTAAATCTATCCAGCTACAAAGTCGCAAACCTCTAGACCTCTCTTCCCATTCCCTTCCAGTAGCTCCCTAATGGTGGTGGATGGTGAATTACGCCCGCTGGTAGCCGGCCATAAATACGAATCGCAGTTTCAATGCCAAGGTATGCTAAAAGTTTATTACACAAATAAAATAGGCAGAAGGAAGAGCTTTCAGTGTCCTATTAATGCACCTCTTAGGGGTTGGCGGGATGAAATACGCAAGCAAATTCCGAAAGTCATTTTTTCTGCTGATGCCTTTCATGCGACATCCCCTCAATTAGGAGTTTACGATCAGACTGACACAATATCATGTTTTCACAAAGCTTAGCACAAGGATAAGGATATTTATGTTCATGTTTCTGTGCTTATCAAATATCATAGGAAATAAAGAAGAATATGGTGCATAAACCTTGTAAATCTACTCCAAATCCAATCCAAGAAATCTAATGCCTCAATATATTGGAAACTGCCTGAAATTTTCATTATTATTTGGATTATCAGTTGGATTTTTGGGTGCACAAAGCCAAAGTGGCTAAAAAGAGGTTTCATAGAGTTCAGCAGCACTTTGATTAAAAAAAAAGTGGAAAATCATTTTTATGATACAGAGGTCTATATACAGTATAAATGTTATAACACACTTTTTAGCCAATATTTCCATATTCCTTCCCTTAGATTCAATTGTTTCAAATGTGTGAATTAAATATTACTCTGGATAAATTGGCCCCTGTATTGCAAGCAAAGCAAAAGCCTTTGGTTCCTATTTTTAATGTCAAAGTTTTGAATTCTGAAATGAGAGCAGATACTTTGCGAGGCATTATAACTGTGAATTCTTACAATATATCAGCCAATCCTTTGTTGCATTTAATACGATAGCATTATCAATGAGGAGTCTTGGTCGCAGCTGACCCTACAAGCCACCTCTCATTTACAGACCATCTCTATATCCCTGTGCTAGATAAATACCACATTTACATTATAGAGGATTTATAGACACCAGTCTGATGGTTCCTTAGCTGCAGATAACTGCATATTCCGAGAAAACAGACAATGGAGGAAAAGGTTATAGCCGTGACACCTGTAAACATCTTGGCGGATGAGAACACAATGCCACAAGGGCGAGCTGCAGAAATGTGGAAAAATAAAATAGTTTGCTTTCTAAGAAAAAAAGAACAAATAGTAGAATAGTAACTGTAATCACAATGGTTAGTTTATGGGGAAATGCAATAGCAGCAACATCCATGATTTGGAAAGAAGACACATAGATATTATGTATAGGTGGTAGCAAAAATTGTAGTGGCCATGTGGTTGGCACTAGGACTATAGTTCTGGTTGCCGCCAAAGGCATCTGCTGCATGAGGGTTGCATGTTTGCACCATGTTTTCATTCCAGTTAGTTACCTGCATTCGATATGTTTGGCTATTCAGCACTTTGCCTCTTCTTTGCTTCCTCCATTAGCAGTTGGCATAAGCTGGGTTTGTGGGCAGTAGTCTAGAGTAGCAGAAAGGAATACATATGGAGCATCTTGTCCTCCTGGGGTTGACTCCCCGGAAGGTTTTTCATGGATAGGATAAACATGAAGAACCAGACTTTGCATTGTCCAAGGTTGGCATGGGTGGGCAGGACAGCCAGGGATGGCAGTTATCCACCAAAACATCATCTTGTTATATGTATTAAAAGGTTACAGACTACTGCCTGTCTGAGCAATCATCATTATTTCTGACCCACCATCATTTGCAGTCTTCTGTCGGTGGAATAATTCATAATAAACTCAAAGTGGGCAGGAAAAGGTACTGGTGCCATATTATCTTTTTATTGATAACTAACATTTTATATGACTAATGTAAGCCTGAAACATATCAACTAATATTGTCAGTGAAGACATAAATAAAGAGGTACCTGAGCTATTGGCCTTACACCAACTTTTTTTGTGCCAAGTGGTATACACTTTCCTGCAACCTTGAATTGTATACAAAATCTAGAATACTGTCCTGAAAATGTAGCTTTAACTGTGTACAGTGCAACGGTCTCCTGATATCTTTTAGTAGTCCACAGTGCCAAATCACTAAATAACTAACACAAACTATATTCATTGGTAATAAGGTTGGAGAGGATGCAAAGGGGCATAAGTAGACACAAGTGGCTCTTTGTTGGTCATTGCACTCGAGTGTTGGAAAGGAATGTTGACCAGTCATAGGGTGGGGTTTATTCATTAATTGTGTAGGTTATTATGGAGAACCAAGAACAACTTCCTAACTTAACTTGCTCAAATAGGAAAATGCACCAATTCCAGAAAAACTTTCTTTCCTGAAAACCTCCCAAACCATTCAGGACGTCCACAACCAGCTGCCAACTTTTATTGGTGTCAATGGTTTTCTGCATGCTTAACAATACTCATGTTTTCACCTGATTTACCATGCTGCTGTTCCTTGATTTGGTGAATTCTACTGAACCTTTAAATATTTGCAACTACTAAGTTATGAATGTGATTATCTATTTTCATTTCAATATACTGTTATATATATATTTTCATCGTCTGTTTAATATTTAATTTTGCAAAGTAAATAAGTAAATATTTAAAAGAAGGTACTTTAATGATATGCTGTTTGAGTTTAGACTTTCTAATAATCTGCAACCGTAAACTTCTGCAGAAAGTAAATCTACACAAGTGCCACTAGAATTAAAGGGGAAGCATTTCCCTCCCCTAAGGCATGTCCTCTGATATCCTATTCTGCAGGTCAATACAAATAGTAATAAATTAGCCTGGGAATTAGATAGATCTGTTGCTGCACACTACACAACATATGAAATAATATACTTTCCTCTCACGTGTATATGTGTGTCAGCACAAGTTGCAATAGTGGTGACAAAATAATGGAAACCCTCCCAGGTGCAGCGACTGACAACATAATTGGTCTTTTAAAAATACCCACCTTTGCAGAGAGTAATTGTTTATTCTAGCTGTGGTATCACACCATTAAGGCTCTCAAGAATCATAAAATTGTGGTATTTGATTTATCATGCACAGAATATAACTGGGTATTAAAGCTTTAAAGTAAAAATAACAGAGATTGCTGATCCAGGGAACATCCGATTGCCTCATGGAATCAGGAAGGATTTTTTTCCCCTGTTGAAGCAAATTGTACTTGTAATTTTATGGGTGTTTTTTTGCCTTCCTCTGGACCAAATATATCTTATAGGGTTTATTATCTGGGATATGTTTATTTCCCTAGTGGTTGAACTTTATGCACTTATCTCTTTTTTTTTAAACCTAACCTACTATGTAACTATGGTGGCAGTGACACCAAACTGCAATATCTGTTTTGTGTGGAGGGGGATCTTAATATTTTGGGAAAGCTGTTGATTGTGCAGCTTCACAGGGCCTGCTGATAAATGCAGCTCACCTGTTAATCTTTGTCTCCCAGCTGAACTCAGCCTCTGGGCTGTGATAAGGGGCGAGAGAAGCGTCTGGCACAGCGTGGGGTAGCTATGTGCCAGGGGAGGGTGCTGGTTAAATCACAGCTGTGACCTTCAGCGGCACATGAAGACATGAGACAGACTGAGCTGGTCCTGGGCCACCACCCGCAGGCAGACCTAATCTGCCCAGCTGTCAGTTCTTTTATTAACAGATGTAAATTTCATGCTGAGGAGCTATAAAGGTAACACAGACATAGAGAAAGATGACAATGGCTAATGTTTATTGATTGGAGATATATGCAGTAATTCCAAACTGGCCAGCATGTTAAGGGGTCACTTACTGATTTCGGCAGCGAGTGTAAGAACAAAAAGGCAATTGGATCCCTTTTTGCTTGGCAAGGGTCACCTTTTTTGGGCAGGGGATTAAACTTAAATTAATGCAAAGTGCCCCATCAGAGATAACATCAAGGCCTATTGAAGCCTTAGGCAAGATCTCCCTACCCCTTTGATCGACATTGATGTGAATTACAGTAGGCACAGTGAAGTTGCCCCATTTGCATTTTGTGCACTTGCAAGTGCTTCCCCCCTTGTAAAGGGCGAGGCGGGTGCATAGATTTGACCTAAAGGATTATTGCCCTGGTTATTGTAGAGCATGAATGGTATAGCCGAATCCCAGCCATGGCTCCTGCCCTGATTACCTTGCAATTGATCCAGCTCTGGGGGAAAGATAGACTAAATGAAGGTGATTTAAGGTTTGTGCTTGGCTATGATCTCTAATGCCACATGACCAATCACAGAGGATGCAAGTCGCTGTGTTTCGCAGTACTTTTGTGAATCAGCATAACACCATAAAGACCATGCATCATGGTCTTAAAAAATCCCTTATTGACATCCACCAGCATACATGTACATGTTCCAGAGAAAGCTCCATGTACCAATACAGAATGTAAAGACGTTCAAACAACTGTGCACCACTGGACTTGTGGTAACAGTTTGTGTCCCATGTAGAAAGCCAACACCATAAAGACCATGGACCATGCTTCATGGTTTAAAGAGCCTGGTGTGGAGGAACTCAACATCTGGCCTAAAGAGGGCTTTGACTTCAACCTTACTGGACAGATATTGAATGTCAAATACTCAGCTCACCAATTGCAGCTGGATATTCTCATCCAACATCTGCCCTCACAAATTGTGTTTGGGCTAAATAGGTATAAATTCCCAAGGACCCTCTCTTATGGAAGCCCTACTTAGAAACGTGCAGGCTGATATAGCAACATTGAGAGGCCAACTCCTCATTAATGCCCATCCCTAATGATTTAGCTGGCCCAGCTTAAGCTAGAAAATCATCTTAACATAGCAGAATGTAAAGACATGTTTGAAACACCTGTGCCCTTTCAGACTTGTAAGAGTTTAGTGAAGGCCCAGCATGACTGCGTCCCATGAAGGGAGCCAAAACCATAAAGACCATTCACCATACTCCATGATTAGAAAAGGCTTGTGTGGAGGAACTAAACACCTGGCCCCAACAGGCTCTGACCTAAACCCTACTTGGATTGGTATTGAATGAGAAGACCCTGCTCACGTGCAAGCTAGATCTTCCTAACGATACAGAATGTAAAGACGTTTCAAACATCTGTACACTTCCAGACTTTTAAAAACCGGCATGACTGCGTCCTATGTACAAAGCCAACATCATAAAGACCATTGACCATACTCCGAGGTTAGAAAAGCCTTGATTGGAGGAACTCAACATCAGGCGCGAACAGGCTCTGACCCTACTGGATAGCATTGGATGAGAACACCAAGTTTACCGATCACAAACTAGATCTTCTCATACAACATCTGCCCTCACAAATTGTCTTTTGGCTATATAAGTATCCAAAGACATGATCTTGTGGAAGCTCTTTCCAGAAGAGTGCAGATTGATATAGCCACATTCAGAGGCCAATTCCTCATTAATGCCAATGGCATTGGAAAGAGACAAAAAACACAAATGTAGTCACCCCCCATGATTAGGTTCACCCCTAACCAATCAACATGATCCATGGTTTAAAGAGTCTTGAAGGGTAGAACTCAAGATCTGGCCCGGTCCTCAACCCTCCTGGGCAGTTATTGGAAGAGATATATATATGAGAAGACTTAGCTCCCCGACTGCAAACTGGATCTTCTCATCCAACATCTGTCCTAACAAATGGTGTTTGGCTAAATAGATATAAATTCCTAAAGACCCACTCTTACAGAAGCCCTTCGTTAAGGCGTGCAGTCTAATGTGGCAACAATGCAGGGGCAAACTCCCCGTTAACGCCCATGGCTACGGAATGGCATATCCAAAAGCCCTTATTGCCTTTGAATGTACAACCCGGGAACATATATCCACACATAAATTATAAACCACCATGCCTTGCATTTAGTTGCTTCCTCTTTAAAGTCAAAACAACAAACCAAAAGCCCTGACATGCTAAAGTCATCTGAAGACCTCCAGTGTGAATCTGAGCCAAATTTAATTAAGGGAGAATGGCAGCTGCTCAGATCAATTTAAGTCTAGCAAAAAAGGAAAGGTGCACATACAGCAATAAACTAAGCAATACAAAATTCCCTAGAACACTCTATAGCTACTCAACACAATAAAAAATCTACCTAAAAAAAGGATGGGGCAATAGGTGTTGGGGGAAGGGTATACCAATTTTATACATGAGGTTTTATGGGGCATCTCTGTGATCTTAGAATATATAAAGGTTATTATAGAGATCTTTTTACATATGTGGTGGATCTGTAAAGTAGTTTGCAGCCATTCGTTCTATCAGCATCTACTAACATAAAACATAATAAATTATGACAGAATGATTTTTTTGCCAAAAATTGCACACAGAAGCAATATGTTGGTCATATCACCTTGGGCTCCCTGAATGTGAGTTTGCTGCAGCTTTCCTTGAGCTCTTTTTTCTCTTCAACAAATCTATGACCTTTTCCTTATTGGAATGTGGTCCCTCAGGGGAGTCGGCCCTTGGCTTGACACGTCTGTACAGAGACTGATGGGACTGGCTCAGTGTTCTCTGTACAGCACTGCGGTATATGTCAGAGCTATATAAATGTATAATAATAGCGTGTGACTGTGGGGGGACATTAGAGTGTCAGCTCCTCTGTACAGAGACTGATGCTGCTGAATATATTCACTCTGTACAGATCCCAGAGACATCACAATGATGAATCAGCACATTGGCTACATTCACCCAGGCACACAAGTGTCATTGTTCCTGTAGTCTAGGACTTTGAAGGACAGAGCTCTCATCTGTATTCAGGTGAATGGCCTTTGCAGCTTTGCCGCTTGCTGTGTTTGGGGCACAAACTGGAGTCTGGGGAGTTTGCCGAGTGTGCCTGGGACCCCAGCCGATCTGAGGAGTATTACAGAGATGATAATTAGCTGTCTGGCCTCAGACCTTTGTGATGTGAGAGACTCAGAGGAGAGAGATGGCTGATGTGTTCACTTTCCTGGAGAGAATGGCAGAGCAGAATCATGGAAATTCTGCAAAAACCCTGAGCAACCAATCAGAAATTGGCCAAGAACCTATCAGAGCAACCAATCAGAAGTTGTCCTTTTAAAGGGGATCTATCAGATCTTAGCATATGTGAGCTGAATCTTTTATTCAGCATCAAAAGTTGCGATCCAATATATCATCCTAGTGTAACTATGAGTCCAGATGGGGCAGCGGCACTTGGGACCTGGAGATCAGGGGTCCCAAACATTATTCCTGTTTCTCTTTAATTATTAGCTTATATTCATGTTAAGTATATCAACCAGGCAGATAAAAAAACACAATGAATGCTTCCCTGTAATATTTGCACATTTTATATATTTCTTTTTAAGTGCATTTAGCGTAATTACCTAAATTTGACTTGGTATTAGCCTATTGCAGCACAAGAATTAAGTTATGTTTAGCAATACATTAGTTGTGCGGCATACGGATAGTAGAGGAGAATGGTAAAGAAGCTCTTCAGTCTGTTGTTCTCTTTTCATTGTATAATCGTAAGCTGGACAAGGGAATTGTAAATGTGACATAAATATCAGCAGAATGAAATTACTTCCCCTCCGCCACAACAGAGCTATTTCAGAGTCAGAACTGGACAAAAATCAAAATTTGATGGCATGTTAGGAAATCACTGATCTATCTTACCTGCACTGTGCTAGCATATTCACCCATCCTTGTTATCCAGATACCCCTGACATGCTGCACAGCCAGGTCCGAGACCATATACATCCCTGACACAAAACAACAAGCTCAAGGATCAGCTCAGAAGCTTCTGATTGGACAATGAAGAAGCCTAATAGAGCTAAGTGATCCACCCATTTGGGTGCAAATCCTCATTTTGGGGATCCCCAGTCTACGCCTCCCCCTTTATTTAACAAACAGCAATAGGAGATGCTGAAAAATCCAAGGAACTGCCACCCAATTAAATATTACAGGGCGCCAGTGGGATGTATTTTCTTATCGGCTTTATCTTTCTCCCATCCCTATAAATGGATTCCTGGGAATACACATGTAAACCTTAGCAGAGGCGCTGTGTGTGTGTTTGTAATGTCAGGCAAGTCATTGCATTAGATTATGTCTGTGTTTGCTGCTGCTTGTCTCCCAGAGGTCATCATTTGCCGGTTTCTAGCAGGCGTCATGTACACCCAGAAGACTCGTGTTATGTCTGAGCCACTCCGCACACAAGCAGATAATTATCTGCATTCCCTCCTCCTGCTGCTCTGAGCTCCATTCACCGGCTGCAAGGTGTGCAAGAAGAATGAAAGTAGCCAGCAGGCCTGAACCGGAGATATTAGGCAGGCAGACAAAATAGGGCCTGGGGCAAATATAAAGTGGGGGGTGCAAAATGCACAGAATTCCAGATCCCTGCCAATGTGTACAGAATTCCAGATCCCTGCCATTCCATAAAATTGGGTGCTGGAGAAAGTGGGGTTCCAATATCAAATATGAAGTTGTGGCTCCAAATGTACATCATTCCACATTCTTGATATATCAACAGGGGTAATGGACAAATATGAACTGAGAGCTCCCAAGTGTTCAGCATTCCATATCCTTCGGATTCTATAAAATGGGGCCCTGGAGAAAGTGGGGGCCCCTGGGTAAATATGAAGCTGGAGCCCCAAGTGTGCATCATTTTACATCCTTGCCATTCTGTCAACTGGGGCTCTATGGAAATGTGAAGTGGGGTCCCAAATGTACATTTCAGCTCTTTGCACTCCTTGTCATTCTTTCTTCTGGGACCCTGGAGGAGGTGGGGGCCCTGGACCCACTTGCCCCCCTCCTAAACTGGCCCTGTTTGCATGTCACAGTATACAGCAGCTTGATTCCCCCATTCCCCGCTCCATCCAAGAACAAAAAATATTTTTGGTTTATTAAAAAAAAAAGGATTTTCTTTTTATATTCTAAAATCAATAAAGAATTTTCTTTCTGAAAAGGATCGACGTTCCTCTCCATCTTAGAGCGCGTATCGCATTACCTTTCATTTTATACCCTTTATTTTGTTTAGAAACTAACAGAGAATTCGGCTTTGGAAATGGAGCGTCTGAGTGGAAATATTGCATTTTCTAGGTCTATTGATAATAGCTGTGTTACTCACAATACAACATTACACAATATCACCGGAGTTATTAAATGCTGCAGCCGCGGTGACTTGTTTCCAATGTGTTCTGCCATATCTCGCACCCAGCAGAAATGGCGTCTTTCTTTGCCAAGCAGAAAAATGAAATCGCATGCGGCGCACTGAGCGTGCCATAGTGAAAAGCTCAGAGATGGAGGTTTAATAAACTGCAGAGTCAGCAAGTCAGAGAAAAGTTACAATGCTGCAGTCTGATCACCGGAAGAGAGGAGACTTGGGGCCCATTCACACTCATGGTTTGCTGCTCCTGGATGCGCAGCACCCAACTATAGTACCAAACTGCAGGTAACCAGAAGTGTACATGGCCATAGGGCAAAATTAATAAAACCCAAACCATGTGGCTAAAAGCAAATTGCCAGTTTTGAAAACCGCACCCCATTGTGCCTCAGCCAAATGCAAAATGGGAGTGAACTTGCTGACTTAACTTGAATGGGACAATGATTAAGCCCCTGGCGGAACACTGCAGGTCTGAAATGGCTACGCTAAGTGTTCCCATGTGGTTCCCACTAACTGGCACCTTGCCACCCGCTCTTACTGCTGCACTGGCCCCTAAAATCATCATTTTACACATTTGGCAGTATCAGTAGCTGTTCCATAGCATGGGAAACCAATGATTGCACTGGAACCTTACGGCTAGTCTGACCATACCTTGCAGAAATGCCATCTCTGGTCTATGTGTGTCTCCGGCAACTGATGGAGTGCTGACAACCTTGCCGCTAATTGCAGTGGAGTGTTGTCAGCACATGAAGTGATCTCCACAAATGATTTGCTGAAAACTCAAATTTATATCATGATGCCAAACATCAATAGATTTGGGTTTCTTGATTTTTGACAAAATAAACATGGAGGGATCTGAAAAGCTCACCAATATTCTTCATTGTAACTAATATCCTTTTTACAGACTTCTTGCATCATCATCCTTTGATCTTTATATAGCTTGTGCTCTCTGATGCAAAAAAATAAATGAATGAACTAACCACCTGAAAATGATGCAAGGTGTAAGTGTGAATAAACAAAACGGAGCATTTACAGATTCATTACTATCCGGAGCTGATTAACTCTTTTATTTTAAATATTGAAATGCAATCATGTGATCATGTGTGTTACAGCAACTTCTTCTTCTTATTAATATTATTATTATTATTATTATTATTAATAAACAGTATTTATGTAGCGTCAACATATTATGCAGCACTGTACATTGTTCAGTGAATGCAAACAACAGACAGTGACACATGAGGAGGAGAGGGCCCTGCCCCGAAGAGCTTACAATCTATTTTTAGCTGTGTTGCATAGAATTGACTTTTATATATTATTGTTATGATTATTATTATTAATAATAATAATAATAATAATAAACAGGATTTATAAAGCTCCAACATAATATGCAGCACTGTACAATAAATAGAGTTTACAAACAACAGACAGATACAGACAGTGACACTAGAGGAGGAAAGGCTCTGCTCTTCCTGTGTCATTATCTGTATCTGTCCTCAAGAGCTTACAAGCATCATCAACATCATTTCAGGCTAGATAAAGTCAATGGACTGGAACATTTTCATCAGTGACGCTGGATGATCCAGCAAACCTGGAATGGATCTGGTCCAGCATTGAAAACATTTAGTAATAAATAGCAAACATTTTTTAAGAACTTAATTCCAGGTTTGCTGGATCACCCAGCTCTGCAAGCTTGGATGAGGGTCTGCTTTAAAAATGATTGGGGTGCCAAATGGTTTTTCCCCAATGGTGTGAGATTACTGTTATTATTCTGATTTATATATAAGCATGGAACATCAGTGGCCAGGAAAAGGAGGAACTGACCATGCACCCCCCATCCGTCCCCGCACCGGACCAGGCCCATTTCTTTGCTTAGCATTGCTGGTGGCCCTTATATCTAGCTTTGAGAACCTTTATTTAAATGAGTTACAAATCCAAAATTATTAAAAAAACACATCGCCCCGCGCCCCATATTACCCAGTTTGACCCCTCATTGTGATTGACAATAATGTGTAACTATCCCACATCCTGTGACAAGCTTGTATTTCTTCAGGTCCACTGACTTAATGCATTCATGTTAATCATTTATAATTGTTTGTCTAATGAAATTATAATTGCTCATTGAAAAGAAAAAAAAAGCGTGGACGGGCTTTGCAGCAACACATTACAATAAACATCAAGGTTAATCTGCGACAATGCCCACGTATATGGCATGCCATGCAAATGATTTTATATATTTCCGGCCTTCAGTGTGTTGGAGGTCTGGGACAGAATTTAACAAGTGATTTTGTTTCAGCATTTTTCCCATCCCCCTCCCCTGTCCTCAGGGACTGCTTTAGGAAGGAGGACACTGTGTAATTGCCCTGAACCACCCCAGGCAGGAGGTGCAGAAAGAAAAAATGATGTACATTTGGGACGCGCTTTTTTATATGTACCCATGGGCCCTGTCCCCGACTGGAGTGGCTAGACCCTTTCCCATTTTTTCTGATTCAGTTTTACAAATGCATTCTAAATAGGAGACCAGGTAAGAATAAACATGGTGCATGCTACCCTCTATGTGAACCCTTTCTAGCTTGCAGTGCCTTCCATTGTTAAATATATGCAATGTTTTATTATCCATAGCTACTTCAAAAAGCAAAACACCAACCAAAGTTATCAAGATTAAATGCCTGTTAAAATAATAAGATATCCAAGCCAGCTTTTGCTGCAATATACACCTTCAGTCTTGAGGTTTTCCCTGCAGTAATTTTTTCTACCACTAGATGTCATCAGACTGATTGCTAACATCATTAACTCACTGGTTATGAGCCCAGGTTTTCCTAGATTTGCCCTGGCCAATGAATGAACAGTGAAACATGTAATTGATGGATGAAAGTTGCCTTACTCTAGGTGGCTAGCACTATAGTCCGGCTCCAATCAGGAAATCTACATGGACTTTGTTTGATTTTCCTCTGCTTAAATGGGCACTCCAGTAATCCCTAAAACCCCAAAATAACACTGGTAGGATACCCCACCCCCAAAAAAGATCCCTAGTTCTAGGCTGACTTTGTGGGACAGTTTGGAGTCTTGCAGTCAACCATGCTCCTATCTGCTCCCATTCAACCGTATAGGAGTGGTTGGGAACCACGGTGTGCATGCATTTGCATTGCTGCACAGCTCCTGGAAATTACGTGTCGCTTTTATCTGTGTGGTTGATTTTTCTCCTCTGGAAGAAGAACCGGGCTGCAGCCAAATACCCTAACCCAATACCTGCAAGTGCATTACCTGTGGTGAGGTTTAATGCTCACGGGCCCATAGGAGCAGATTCGTATGTGCATGGGATTGGCTTACCATGCAATTTCCAAACGCAAGTGTGAAATAGTCATAGTCATATCACTATGGAATTTGTACAACGCCACTTAACATGTCGGCGCTATGAAAATACACAATAGTGGTAAGAATATCACATTTGTGATGATTCAGCGATTTGGAAATTTAAGGAAGCCAAGACACAGAAAGCAGCAGAAGTCTATCGACCAAATTTTAGCACCAGAAAATGTCCACCACAGGTCTAAGTACATGACCCTTTGACTCCATGACAGCTTCTCAGGAAGTGGACCTGTCAGGGTGATTAATCTAAGTATTGATCCAGACATTCCCCCGGGATGTGTATAGAGTGCTACTTGATTGGGGGAATTCAGAGGACGTCCGCCGATCACTTACCATACGCCAATATGTAAGCTAATGCAATTATCTGACTGGTACAAAGATTTGTCCTAGGAAACCACACTCAGTTATTTGAAGCAATGCAGCATGGGGTACAAAGAGCACAAGTGACAGTTTTTGTTTCTTCTATTTTAACAATTAGCCAAGGGTGGGTTTAGGTTGCAACCAGAGACAGACATATGGAGGTGCAAATTGTGCCACTGCATGAGGGCCCCCGACCCACCTTATCGAAATGGAGAGCAGCAGCTGAACCCCCCTTTATATGACAGCAGCCAAATTGTAAGTGGGGGTGCCCAAGGCAGCTCTGCACAGGGCCCACTGTAGACTACATCTACCACCTATTGCCACCTAAACCTTCTTTAGTCCGGTGAAATATACAGCATCTATGGCTTTTCAACATAAAGGTAAAAATATGGAGGGCATCTACAACCCCTGCTTCTGTACACTGGCTGTTCCTATTATGAGAGGTTTCCACCAACCCTGTGCAGAGCTCCTGGGTTGGTACACCTGATGTGGGGTTTCCTCTTTTACAGGTCTTTACACCTGATGTGCCCATTATAAGTGGTTCTCACCATGCTTTGCCATTTTCCCAGGTCTGTATGCCAGCTGTGCCCATTATGTGGACTCCTCCAATACCTGCACTGGGATCCTGGCTCTGTATAGCAGCTATGCCCAATATATGGGGTTGACTCCATCCCTACACTAAATCCCCAGGCCTGTGTACCTTTGGTGCTGAATATGAGGGGCTCCTTCCATCCTTGCACTGAGTTCCTGGGTCTGTATACCTGCTGTGCCCAATATGAAGGGTTCCCCCAATCTCTGCACTTAGTTCCTTGGTCTCTGTGTAGCTACTGTGCTCATTATCTATGGTTTCCTCCATCCCTGCACTGAGATCCAGGGTCCGTGCACAACTGGTGTCTATTATAGGGGATTCACCCACTAACTGATGTGCCCATTTTAAGGGGGTCTTAACAATATGTGCCAAATAATTAGGTATAGCAGCTGTATAGCAGCAGTGCCCATTATGAGGGGGTCTCCCATCCCTGCAGTGCCTGTGCACATGCTGAGCTCATTTGAAGGGTTCCAAGGTCTGTGTAATGGCTGAGCCCATTATAAGAGGTTCTTACCATTCTGTGCCAAGTCATTGGATCTGTATGCCAGCTGTGCCTATTATGTGGGCTCCTCCAATACCTGTACTGAGATCCTGGCTCTGTATAGCAGCTGTGCCCAATAAATGGGGTTGACTCCATCCCTACACTAAATTCCCAGGCCTGTGTACCTTTGGTGCTGAATATGAGGGGCTCCTTCCATCCTTGCACTGAGTTCCTGGGTCTGTATACCTGCTGTGCCCATTATGAGGGTACCTTTCCATTCCATCCTAGCAGCATTGCCCATTATGAGGGGGTCCCCTATTCCTGCAGTGCCTGTGCACATGCTGAGCTAATTTAAAGGGTTCCAATGTCTGTGTATCTCCTGAGCCCATTATGGGAGAATCTTACCATTCTGTGCCAAGTTCTTGGGTCTGTATACCAGCTCTGCCTATTATGAACCATAGAACCATATTCCCAGCTCTGTGTACTGGTTGCAGCCTTTATGTGGGGCCCCCTTCATCCCCTGCACCATTTTGATTGATTTATATAATGATGAATGTTGCAGGAGCAGCACACACAGGTAAGTGGGGACACTTCCAGGTAGACAGGAACACAGCTGGGAATCATAGCATGGAAAACTTGGCAATATATCATTGAACACATATAAAAAGCAAGGTGCTGATTGGGCCTGATGGGTCCCACATGCAGCAAAAATATCAGATTTGGAAAAAAAAAAAGAAGTAATTTTATTCCAAGCTCAGGAGCTCGGATTTAGGTTTATGACCCTTGCATGCAATATTTCACCCCCCATACATTGCAGATAATACCTGAGGATTAGAGGCTCCCCTGTGAGTGACAGGTGTGTGTGTGCCACTTATTGTCAGCTGGAGCTATGGAACCACCCCGGCCCTCTCCAGAGCCGATAATTTGTAGATTTCATTAAGGCATTTCATCTTTTTTTTTTGAGTCTGTCCCTTCCCCAATAATTATCACTCCTAAACCTGTGTTCCTGTGCACTCCAGTGACTCCGCATTGTACAATTCCCTGAGTTGCCGGATGTTTGGTCTGCATCAGATGCCCCAGCGAGCACAGATAATGCCCGGATTACACAGAGACCATTTCTCTGCAGCCAGTGGAGGTTGTGGCCCCTTGGGGACACCACTAGCAGCTGGTGAGGCTGCACAAGTCCCCTCCAATCCGCTTCATGTTTGTGCTTCATATTACCAGGCTCGGGGCGGACGTCTGAGGGTTTAAAAGCTGAAAATACAAACACCAGGAAACCAACAAATCGTCAAATTGAGAAGGAAAAAACGTTCAATGTTATAGAATGCAGAAATTAGGTGAAGCTGTTCATTGGCTGATTGGCGGGTATTCCAGGGGTAGCGCTGGTTATTCCAGGGGTAGTGCTGTGGTTTTACAATTCCGGAACCAGTACTGAACGACTCAAACCCTGAATATCATTGACAATGATAAAATAAATTACAGCAGATCACCCCGGTGCAGTTTTTTAGGAGCTCCATGCAGCCACTCAGGTTGGTCTTTAGGGTGCGCACACAAAGCAAATTATTCTCGCTCTAGATGGCAAACTATGGCCCGGGGGCCAAATCTGGCCCTCAAGGTCCTTTTTTTGGCCCCCCAAAGAATTCCGAAAATGAACTACATCTGGCCAACCCCTTACATCATCATTTTCAATACATGCAATACATAGACATTATTACTGTACACCCATCATGTGACACAAAGCCTAGGCAATGATCACATTGTGTCTGACTACCAGGGGCATTGTGTTTGTTTCAATCCATTAGAGACTGCATAGTGTAATATTTAGTGTCACACAAACTTGTGATGTGAGAGGATGAACAGTACACAGCCTGCATAGATAGAAATTAGTATTTTCAACCAAGTGTGTGTAGAGGGGTTTGTTTTTGTTAGTTATGGGTGAAGTAGTAAACTTCCTTAATTTTTTCAATAAATTTCAAGTTTGGCCCCTTGGTCTAAGTTTTTAATTTCGGCCCTCTGTGTATTTGACTTTGACACCCCTGATGTAGACAAATGGTTGTGCTCATCTCAGGCTAAAATCTGACATGGGTACAATGGCTCCCCTGACATCGTTCATTGATCCGTCCGGGCAGATCAATGCATGACCAATCGGGAATGACCACTGTGCATTTCAATAGAGGAGAGCACAGCAGGGTGCAACGGTGCCACTCGCTCATCCTACCCCCTCCATCCTCTCCAATGAGGTGAATAGTGCTGTGTGTACAGTGCTCCTCTGTTCAGGAGTAGCACCCCACTGTGTTCTTCTCCATTGGCCTGTACAGCCGTTGGTCATACCTGAATTAGTCAGGATGAATCCATGAATGACGGTCAGGCGAAGGCTGTCAGATTCTTGAAAAAAGCCCGACCATTTGTATCAGGTAAGAATCATCTTAGATTGTAAGCTCTTCTGGGCAGGGTATCCCATTTAGGAAATGATTATGAGGTACTTGTGCTGTACTTAAGGATAACGCCTAGTATTATCTAAGTACAATCTATGTAACCTCATCACACCCAAGGCTCCAAGACATTTCTAGAGCTGCCCCGACTCTCTGGAATAGTCTTCTCCTCCTATTCCGCTTGCTCCTACTTTCTGCTCATTTAAAAGAGAGCTCAAACCCAACGCTTCAACCTCACCTACCCGTCTTCTTCTGTCTCCTAAACCCTCATTACTCACCCACCACTCCATATCCCCCTCCTATTGTGTGATACTTCCCCCACCTCCTAGATTGTAAGCTCTTCGGGGCAGGGTCCTCTCCTCCTCCTGTGTCACTGTCTGTATCTGTCTGTCATTTCGAAGCCCTATTTCTTGTACAGCGCTGGGTAATATGTTGGTGATATATAAATACTGTTTAATAATAATAAAAGCCTTGACTTGAAAAGCAACATTTATCTACCTCATTAGCAACAATTGAAAGTGTTCTAAAGCCCATGCAAAGGAATATTATTATTAATATTATTATTATTCCCCTCATCACCCCCTGGGTTGCACATTGGTATAATTGGAGCATCTGGGACTGCTTAGCTGCCCATCCGCACTTATTCCTTATCTGGCTTACACCAAACATTCACTGGTGCCAAACTATAATTGCCATATAAATCACACACCTGAAAGATTCACCTGTCAATGTCAGACTCATTTTTTTAAACGTACCCTTTATGTTATTTAACAATTAAACTTTTGGCATCCCTTAGGTCCTTTCTTTTCAAGCCTTACGAAGGGATCTAAGGGGAGCTGAAAGCTTGTTAAATCAAAGTGCACATTTTTTGATCAAACTTTTCTCTTAAACTCCAAATTTTCTACAAATAATTATAACTAAATGGAACGACTTTATAATGTAAAAAAAAACTGTTGTGAAGCTGGGGGTGTGCTCCTCGAGCGCCCCTCTCTACTCCATCATCCTGATTCCGGAGTTCAATGCTTTCCCAGCAAAAATAAAGCAAATCCGGATGTGTATGATATCATTTAGGATTTGCTGTCATTGAATCTTTTATTGCAGACTGAAAGCTAATTTGTTGGTCAGATTCACACCTGTTTGTTGCAGTAATAGATGGTGAATGTCGCATTGTAAGGTGTGGCAGTGTGCAGCTAATTGTTCTGAATAGCTCCCCAATGCAAAGCCAAGCTTGATTCTGCATCAATACATTACTGATATATAACAATATTCAATAAAGGAAATCTTCATCTTTTACCATTGAAAAGCTATTACTGAGTCCAGCCGATAACTGGCTGGGATGTCTTTAGTCTGCTGCAGGCAGGAGGGGGCATTTCCTCAGTCTCCTCCGCCCAGTGATTAGGCTGTATCATTGTAACTTTATAGAAATATACGGAACAATCTCAGCCCCATAGCCTTCTATATCTAGAACTGAATTAAGATTTCTCTCCTTTATTTTAGTATCAGGAACAATTTATTTTTCTTCCACCAAACCCACCATATCCTGATTTTTATTCCCCGGGTCCAGGGGCGGCTGTACAGGGAATGCAGCGTATTATTTATTTTTTTTGAAGGATGTCGGAAAGTCAGTGAAGCGCAGAGTGAAATCTTAAGATGAGATTCCTTCCTGCAATTAGGCAGCCGCACTTGAACCTTTTGTTGTGGCTGTCACTGGAAGCTATTGATTCACCTGTAAACAAGTGCGGCGAGGGCTCGTCTGCTCCCCGAACGCCAGAGAAAACCGCACAGATCCTCGCCAATGTCCTACCCACTGCCAATAAAACGCGTCTCTTTTCCAACTGTTGCTAAGAGACCATAAAAGGAGAAAAGAGAGGGCAAAAATATGAAGGAAACTATGAAATTTCAATGTTGTGAGGTTGTACCGGTCCACAATGACATTCAGCTGCACAAAGGAACGCTGATTTTTGTGTGGAAGCATCAGCCTCTCTGCAGCAATCGACCACACCCCCTGCTGACTCACGACTTGAGCCTTCCAATCAGCAGGAGGCATGAGCATTGATGATTGCACAGCTAGGGGGCGTGGCAGACAGCTGCACATAGGCCACTGCTTCCACAGAGCAGAAGCCTACTTTGCAGCTGAATACCAAGGAAATTTGGAATGGAGTTTGATGTTTCCAGGTCATATGCGTATTTTATGCATGCTCTGTACTTGTGAAATCATTCCTGGTGTAGACTTCCAAAAGACCTGAGAATGCTACAGGGATTTGCTTTTTGAATGTGAATGTCAGCAGCAGACTCAGAGTTGACAATGTATGGTTTTTCTGTTCCCCTAGAATCTTTGGAAAAGTTTGTAGGGAGGAGAAGGCAGGTACAGAGGAGCTGGGTCAGCACTGGTCATAAATGAATATTCACATTAGAGGAGTAGGCTATGACATACAAGGAAGGAGGGGACTCAAAAAAAAAATGACTCTTCCTGGAGTACTCAAATTTTCTAACAAGACCATTACAGCCACAAGGAGCCCCTTTGAGCTAAAATGTGTCCCCCCCCAAATCCAAATGCTGGGAAGTGGAGCAATTTGGTGCTGGTCACCTTGCTGCTCATTTGCAAATCAGTTATGAAAGCCTTGTTTCCTCTTATCCTGAATTCTGCTGAACTTAGTATATTATACCAGCAGCAGGGTCACCTCTGTCAAGTTAAAAAAAAGTCCTTCAAAGGCTTTTTAATGCAAAGAGTCTCAGAGGTGACCCTCTTTAATGAAGACGTTTGGAGATTTGCACTGCCAGGCAATAAAAACCTAAAAAAAGGATTGTTTGTATTTACATACAGTTTATTATTGGTACCCCTTTTCCCAAGCAATACCATATCTACTGATACCTCTTTTATAGGAGTTTTTATTGGCTAAACTGTTAATACTCTTTAAATCCAATGAAGATACTCCATGGGTGCAAATATTCACCCACAAGAGCCAGTATAGTGAGTGTACTTTTTAAGGGTTACACTGTGCAATAGATCAGCATTGGGTATAGAATGTAATTCATTGCATATACCTGAGCAATATAAAGTATGTAATATATAGCAGAATATACATAAATAGAAATATAATATAAATATATAAAATATGTACATTTGCACAGTATGTAATGTACAGCACAAAATATATGCAGCTGAATAGTGTAGAATATGTCATAGCCAGCACAGAGGCGTAATATAGAATATCATGGCACATGTACCAGGACTGCAGCTATACATTGTATATATTGTGCAATGGATCAGCATTGGGTATAGAATACAAATCATTGCATACAGCTGAGTTATACAAAGTATATCATATATAACACAATAGATACATTTGAGCACTGCAGAATATGTAATGTACAGCACAATGTATACAGCTGAATAGTGCAGCATATGTCATGGCCAGCACAGATTATACAGAGAGAGCAATATGGAATATATAACATTCAGTGAATGAAGAACAGAGCGAGGTATATAACATGCATTAAAGTGTATACTGGTCAGCATTGTGGTTTATGTGATGTACAGCACAGCATACAACCACACACATAGACATATGGAATACCATAGCACATGAACCAGTATAGCAGCTTTACATTAAAAAATATACACTATCCAATTGATAAGCACTGTGTATAAAATGCAATTCATTGCATACAGCTGAGCAATACAAACTATATAATATATAGCACAATCCATACATTCCAGCACTGCAAGTGTGTAATATACAGCACAATTTATGCAGCTGAATGGTGCAGAATTTGACATGCACAGCACAGATTATAAAGGAGCAGAATGGAATACATAACATTTAGTGTAAAAAGATAAACGGTGATGTATAACATGCAGTAAAGTGTATACTGCTCAACATTGCAGATTATGTGATGTACAGCACAGCCACACTCAGAGGAGAAATATGGAATGTCATGGCACATGAACTAGTATAGCAGGTATACACTGTAAATTATATACTGTGCAATGGAGCATTGGGTGGAAAATGCAATTCATTGCAAGGTATATAATATACAGTATATGTAGTATATAATAAAGGTATATAATATATAGCACAATGTATACATTTGAGCACTGCAGAATATGAAATGTGCAGCACAATGTATACAGCTGAACGGTGCAGAATATTGCACGCCCAGATGAGATTATGCAGAGGAGCAATATGGAATACAATGTAAAAAGATGAATAGGTTATATATATAACATGCAAACATGTAAAGTGTATACTGCTCAATATTGTGGAATATGTGTGTACAGCACAGCATACAATCACACAGTAATGTTTATAACAATGACCAATGTTTATCCAATCTACCACTATGTAATATACCCCATGCAGCACCTATACAGCTGAGCATGTAAAATACAGCACAATTAATACACTGGAGTAATGTGCAGCATAGAACTCGTTATCCAGCCAAGCAGTGTGGAGTATATCATTAACAACATATTTATGAAGTGAAGCAGCGTGGTGTATTTATTGCATAGTAAATGTAAAGTGCATTATAAATGATTGATGCACAGTGAGGGTTTATTGCCCAGTTTATGGAAAGTTGCTGGAAACAGTTAATGTGCACTACATGTGATGAAGATATTAATGCATTGAAACAGCACAGTCTATAGTAAATGTGCATTGAGATGGGGGTGGCACAGTAAGAAAATCAATGTGCAATAAATGATGGAACAACGAATGGTTAGTCTGCAATCACTATTACAGAATATGCAGATAAACAGTTAAAGTTTGATTATTAATTGAATATGATGTCATTAAAAATGAATGCGCAGGGGATGGAAAGTGATTAGTAAAATGGTCAATATAAAGTTAATGTAACAGGCGCAGTAAAAGGTTACAGTGGTTGGAGGTAAAGATATGAAATGGTATTGCAGGCTTGGGTATGTGCTAGGGTGTGCTCTTCCCCTAATACTCCCTGAGTGTATCCATCCATAGTTAGTGAGCCTTCCATAGTCAGTAAATTGCAGAGGTTCCATGGAAAGTGGCTTATCATGCACCTTAAGGTATAAGAATATATAAAATGTTTCTTTATATCTGTTTTTGTAATTATGCCTATGAAACCCTCTTTTGCATATAGCAATATAATATATGGTGCACCCACCAATAAGGTTACAGATAAATGGATTTTCAAAGCAGAAGCCGTTTGCTTTCAGATCATCTCTCTCTGATTGGAATTCCATATGGCTCCTTGGAATGAGAGCCCAGGAAATGTGGTTCTGGCTGTCGAATATCACAATAGGATGGGTCTGTATTTTCCTAGCCCGCCCCAAGATATTCTCCAGCCACAACCTGTGAATTTGCAAAGGAGTCACAGTGCATGTGTCCCAGAACTGACTTATGGGAAGGTAATGATCACTGGTACAATATTGTTCTGGGTCCATCTACTATGTTAGAGTTTCTTGACCTTTTTAACATGGGGGAACACTTGAAATACCTTTCAGGTCTTCAGGGAATCCCATCTATAATTCCTGTATCCAAAGCTCACAGTAAATTAATGTGGTGGTCAGTGGGAGGAATGTCTCCTACATTGCTGGTCAGTGGGAAGAATGTTACCCTTACGGATCCAACTGACCAATGAATTACAAACTCCTCATTGCTCAAAGGACCCCCGCAACCTCTGTAAGATAACTAGTAGCAAAAAACTGCCCTGGACCTATGAACCAAAAAAATTGATGTAATTCTCTTCCTGAAGAAGCAGATTTACTCTGAAACGCGTCAGCTTACAAATATCCGAAAGGATACTTCTATGTTATATTATATGTGAGAGATATACATTCCCATCATTGTTTTTATGAAGGAAGCTTTTATATGTTTTTGTTGTATTCACAGAAACCGTGACACAATAAATATTCTGGGATTTTACAGATGAAAACAAAATGGCCAGATGTCAATCACAACTTAATATGATGACGAGCAGTGTTTTTCTGTTCCATGAAAGTAATTTAACCTCCCATTTCCATACCACATCTTAACCTCCCTGCACGTCATAGAATTTTCTTTTCTGTTTAAATCTGTTTAACTTTCTGTACTGACCCAGAATTTTGACTTCTCCATCCAAGATGGCAGCAAACTCAAGGCTTTTCTTTTTTTTTTTTTTGCAGACCAAAACCATACCCAACACATGATATGCACATGGTGTGGTGACAGGGTCCCTTTAACTCCAGCATCCGATTATCCATTCTCCCTCGTCCCAGGAAAAGCAGCAATTAAATTCTTCAGGAAAGATCCTCGCGTTCAATTTGTCTCTCTTCCCCTTTTTTTATGAAACTGAGATCAGCGGGTGACACAAGGGACGGCTTTGTGACTTAAGTCTCTGTCTCCCTCCGGCCCAGTAATTAACAATGCCCCCTCGTAGTTGTGTCCATTAGTCACTAACCAGAAATGGATTCATGATCTCAGTCTGGATGCTTTGCTCTCCGGGGTGATGACATCACCATATTGTCTAATTATTTTAGAGAAGACGTTGGGGGTCAGATGAAAGTAGCTTTGTATCCTTTGGTTCTTGTATCCCGAACACTCAAGGGAGAGCCAACACCAGTCCTGAAGTACGTCTTGCTGGACCCAACCATTTCTTCTTATTCCGCGAGCCAGCAAATATTTAATTTAAACTAACTATTAAAATAAATAATAAATAAATATTGTTATCAGTTTTTTTACCCTTGAAATCTTTGTTCTCTTCCAGCCCCTTCCTCTCTATATGCAGTCACTCCAGCACCGGCTCCATGATGGGGACAATGGAGGAGCAATTCTGGGATATTTGAGTCAACGCAGCCACTTGTGGTCTCCACCAAGGGAACATGTGATTGGTGGTGTATTCTGCATTCATTTTCATCATCCAAAACAAATTTGTGAAAATGTGATTATTACACACAACATTAGCAAAAGACAAATAAAACTTCCCACCATTTCAGGTTGATTGATCCTGGATTCATTCTGATGACATTGGTTGAAGATCAGTCCATATGTGCTTTGAAATGTCTTTAGGAGGATTTGTCACATTTTTAACATTATATAAAAGGGTGATTAACAAAATATCTATCAAGTTTTGTTTTATACTCTTTTAATTTTTTTGGTCTATACTGCTGCAGCGGTAAAGACTGAAAGGGAAATCCGCAGTCTCCTTGGATATTGGTGTCACATGCAAGAGGCTGTGGGGTCCTCCCTTTGCGCATGCGTTATCAGGGACTTTCCTATAATGTAAAATAAAAGCATGCGCATGCAAGATCAGTATTTTGCAGGAAGACATGACCTGATCTCGTGCCTGCTCGGGTGATAAGAAAAGAACCTGGAAAATGTTCACGGTCGTCATTCCATCCGGCCTTGGAAAGAAGAGAAGAAGCCAAGATGGCATGGAACTCGGGTTGTGGAGGGATCGAAGGCTTTTCACCGGCAAAGGTAGGTGAATTTTTTTTTTGAGCTCTGTATAGACGTCAGACTTTCTTGATGATTTGCAGTGACAGCACAAGGAATGAACGCAGTACACACAGTGCTGCTCTAGTCCATGGAAAAGAAAGGGCAAAGAATGATGAGCAGCATCCCACTCCATAGGACAGTACAATGGTCATTCCCACTCCACTGTTCAACAATCCATAAGTGCAGATTGATGAACAATATCAGATGACCGCTGTACACATGCTAAATTTTTGTGCCAGGAGAAGCACAACTGTTCATCCTAGAAAAAAAGTTTTCACAGCTTTCACAGGATTTGAAATGATCAGATGTAAAATATGGCACATTTAAATGCAACCTGTGGCTGCATGAAAGTTTTCAAGAAAAGGTCTATTTGTAAAAGAAGAGGGTTGGAAAGAAATAGGCCCCCATTCCTCCGTCTGATCCCCACCTTACTAATAGATCTTGCAATAATGAGAAGGTCAGCTAGAGCAGGGGTGTCAAACTCAAATACACAGGGCCAAATTAAAAACTTAGACAAAGTAGCTGGCAAAACTTGAAACTGAAATAGCACCGCTACTACAATTCCCTGCATCAAGAAAACATACCAATGCGGGGCCACACATAGGCAGAGAGGCTGCTGGTCTATAGACGCAAGTGATGCTGGGAATTGTAGTAGCGGTGCTATTACAATGCAGCGGAGGGCAAGCTGAAATTCAAATTTAGGATTCCTTTGGGGGCCAAAAAAAAAGGACGTTGTGGGCCAAATTTGGCCCGCAGGCCAGAGTTTGACACCACTGAGCTAGAGGAACCACTGAGAACTGGAAAGATTTCTCTGCAATAGAGCACAGTGTGGCACTAAGGGTGGCAGAAAAGTACATACACTCTTTTATGACAGGCGGATTCTCCTGGAAACTATAATAGTGACAGGTTTGCTTCATCCCGTCTCACCTTTGATGTATTTATTAACATTCACCAGCACAATGCCACATGCCGGGGATGCGTTAATAATCATCCTTCCTCTTTGAGAGCCACCAGTAATGGTCATTGATAGCCGAGGTCCCACTGATAATGGGTTTCCGATCATGTGCCCACTATGTCAGCCCTGATAAAGTCTTTATTAATTTGAAATAAAATCCCACGCAAAGTCTTCCCATAAAGTTGGGGGTCACCTCCATATTGCAGTCCATAGTTTTGTCCATCTAGGTGTCCTTCATTTTGGCCATGTATCTAATAAACAATAAGAGACCCAGAGTTCACTGAGAATCTTCAGACAACACAATGTCCTTAATCCGGGATTCCATCCCACAAATCTCATTATCTCCTAGAATAAATAGGTTTTATCCGCTCCCCCTCTGAGAGAACACAAAGGTGACTAGCAGCTAGGTGATCCAAAGCTGGGGATTAGCCGCCTTCAAGTGACAGGGAAATCAGTTTTAAGGTGAATACAATTTACGCACTTTATTAATAGGATTTAAGGTGAATGAGGAAAGTAGATTTTATGTGGGTCAGCAGACAGCCTGGTAAACATAAATCAGTCCTCCAGCTTTTCTTTTTTCAGTGTTGGACAGTTGTGCCGTATTCTCCCTTAAGCTACGTACACACGTCCAATGGTTCTCGCCCGATAAACGGCTCAGGGCCGATATCAGACGAGAATCTGGCGTGTGTACAACACCCGTCGTCCATCGTCCAAACGACCATCCTGGCGGATCCAGGGATGAAGGACGACGAACGATCCTAATGCAAGGGAAGAGGTAGAGGGCACAGCAGGGTGCCACTCCGTTGTTCTCCCCCTCACTCTCCATAGAGCAGAACGGTGCTATATGTACCGCACTCGTTCATGCATCGTGAAAGATCCTTTCCAACCACTATAATTGCAGGTGTGTATGCAACTTTAGACTGAAATTGTTTATTCTGATTTCTCAGCACACTGAGAGTTTCTCACAATGTACATTAGAAACTGATGCAAGTCAGTTAGAGCTCCACCTCATCTCCTGACTGGAGGGAAGACAAAATAAAAGCAGAATAAACTTCAGCTTAAAAAGTACACAATGTACCTTTGTTTTTCCTTGTGCATTGTGGTAACTCCTCTCCCAAAACCTGAATGGCAAAGCAGAAAATACCTTCTCAGTATGAAGGAGCACATAGGTAACTTATGGTGATTGGCCAGTGATATCACACGGGGAAAGTGGGGAGTCCACAGCCTTGTGTAAGCTTCAACTGCAATTATTTAGAGTTTCAACAGAGACCCCCCACCCCGGTTGCTGCGCACAGCAGTGGGAAAGGAAAGGATAGGTGATAATGTTGCTGGGGGGTGGGGCATTATGGTGAACCTTTTGCCTTGCCATGCACAGAACCCTCCCATGCAGAGCAAAGGAGCAGGTTTAGGGTCGGGCAGAGAAGCTGGGGCAGCAAAGACAATAATAAGTCTCTTCTACAGAAGGGAAAAAGCTATGGCATGAATTGTTAAGCAAATTGTGAAGCACAGCGCAAGACTTCATTTTAGTTGGTACCAAGGTCTCTTCTGGGCTTCAGCCTGGGCTGCTCCTAAAGCCATATTTGCCTCCAAAGAGATAAACATCTAAAGCTCTGTATAAGTTGAAGTATAGGAGGACCAGACATTCAAAGTTTACCATTTGGTTCTCCCACACATTTGGCCTGATTTATTAAAGTTCTCCATCACTGGAAAAGATATAGATCATAGGTGAGCCTGGGTGATCCAGCAAACCTACAATTGTTGTGGTCCAGGATTGAAAACATTTTCCAAATGAAAGCAAATTATTTTATGAACTTTGTTCCAGGTTTGCTGGGTCACCCAGGTTCTACCCTGATAGTCAATCTTCTCCAGTCGTGGGGAGCTTTAATAAATCAGACCCTTTATCTGGATCTTAACTGATGTTTGCGTCCATATTGGGGGATTTGAGTCTCTGGGGTCCTCTGAAATCACACCACCAATAAATATTTTTGATAACAGATATTTCAAATACTCTGAAAGGATGGAGCTATGTTTGTTCTGGCATCATCCCCAGACACCAACATGCTGGCCATAAGATCATATGTTCTGCATTGTGTGTTCACATGTTGTCTCACACAGATCAGCCCTTTGCTGCCGCCTCTCACCATGTGCAGTACAATGATCATTGGTGGAAATCAGACTGAGGAAAAGCCCTCTCCTTCCTGCAGCAGACAAATGACACTATTCTCCATATGGATAAAAGCACAGGTACTCTTTAAAGAAGACAATATTTAGAATTTGGGTTCTCAGGGTAACTCCTTTCTTTCTTCTCATCATGGCTGCCAATCAATCTCAGAATGGCTGTCTTAGGGGAGTCATTATCAATAAAATATAAGAAGTAATTAGATATACTTTCACTAAGGAAGTGAAATGAGTAAAATCAATAATAAATTACATTGCAGATGGATAGTAACGGTGTGGCTTCATATTAACACTCGGTTAACTGGCATAATTAGACATTATCGCCTCGATTAAGCCAATTTTAATGCAGCGTTATACTCTATTATCACGGCGCACCTTGTGTTTAGCAAGGACCCTGCTGAGTCTTAGGGGGGTGGGATTGATGGCACAAGAAAACTGTGCAGACCCTGAAGTTCTCTCAAACCCCAAAACGCCTGAAGCAGAACTGAACCCTTCTTAATTTGGAGGAGCTTTTGCTGTAATTGGCTGGGATGCACCACATACACTTACCTTTTACTATTCACACTTCAGCAATGACAGGTCCAGGAACCTACCATGGCCATATCCCGTCATCTTTACCGCCGATTCTTCAAGGCCATGACATCTAGGTGTATGTTTGGCAGTGCTGCATGTTAAGCAAAAAATAAAAAGCCTTCAGGAATAGGGATGAGCGAGAATGCCTCTGACATTCTCACAAACTTTTCCTCGAATTTCAGATGGGCCTGCGAAATTTCAGCGACCGATTTCGCAAATCCATGGTCCAGGTTCCCATGGTCCCTGGGCTGCACTTATCAATGATAAGTACAGCCCAGGGAGCGTAAGAACCTGGACCATGGAAACCTGCAGTCTCAGCTGATTGGAGGCACATGCCTCCATTCGGCTTTGACACCAGGTGTACTACTGAACTCATATGACTCATATGAGAATCTCCATTGAGAGGTCATATGAGTTCACTACGCCTGTGAACACGACCTCACAGTGAATCAGAAGACCATTCTCGCTTACATGTTCGGTAAGCGAGAAAGACCCAATTCGCCGCAAGATCGAACCTAAAGATTTTGCTCACTCATCCCCCATCAGGAGCTGTTTTTTTGGCAAACAATAGGAGCCTGGACCCAGGGAATAAAAATGAGATTGGGGGAAAGTGGGCAAGCTGGGGGGGGGGGGGGGGACGGACATAATAGACTGAAGTCAGAACGGAGTCAATAGGTGAGAATCGGTGTGAAGGGGGTGAAGTGTAGGTAAGGTTAAATAGGAGTAAGGAAGTGAAGAACATTCCAGAAAAGGAACTTAGAAAGTTTCCCACCCTCCCTAGCATGATGGAAAGGGTTTAGGTAGTTTGGGGTCTTCCAGAGCAATAATGGAAGCTGTTGTGGTGGTGGAAGGACCTACTTTAGGTGTAGCATCTACTAAAAGTGGTAGGGTTGAAGGTTCACAAGGCTGAGGGGCTGTTGCAGCTGAGAACAATTTAATTGCTCCAAGGGGACAGACCCAAGTAGTGTTTGTTTACGGTTATTGCCCTCAAGGACTTGCAGCCAGTGTGGTGGTGCTGCTAGCTGAAAGCTGAGACTACAGATAATTGTTTGGTTGTACATGTTTCTGGAAGTATCTGATGGCATTGGGCAATGTTTGGTGAGATTGTCTATGTTTATGTAGAAGGTATTCGAAGCTGTGGTCCAGGAGTTTATTGTGGGTAAAGGGATTTTAGGAAATGGCAAAAAAGGGGGAAGTGATCAAGAGGCGGCATCAGCACCACCAGATCAAGGTGCTGATCTGCAGCAATGACGAGAGCGGGACCCTGTCATGGCTGCACCCCTAAAGTCAACTCCTTCTCCATTGGTTCTTCCAGCTCCATTGTGGCCATTGGGCTGCCACTGATAATGTGAAAGCAGTTGCATCAACTCCAGGATCTAGGTCTACTCTTTGGGCTCTATTCTGCATGGCACATGTGCCACGCTATCAAATGAAAAAAAAACAACCAGGAGCCGGGGCAAAACAATATTTTAATACAGTATATTCAATATTCCGCATATATAGAACATCTGTTTAGTTCCTTGTATGTTTCAGCCTTACAATAGTCTAAAATAATTACATGAACCTCATTCATGCCCGATTTAATATTTAATTAAGAAGCAGACACCTCCATGGTCTTTCCTCCAAAGAATGTGAATGTAAATCTCTCCGAGCTGCAGAAGGAAATTACATTTGATCCAATGTCTGTCCTGCAAAATGTTATTAGATCCAAGCCGGCGTTTTCTACATTTAACGCATATTGATCAGTGAAATGTCGGGGACAGGTGAAAACGTATGTGATTAGATTTATTGGGACTTGTGCCCCACGGCTGTTCACAGCTAACACCGTAATTATATTACCAGGAATACGTCACTTCCATTAACTCTATGGGCTACCAGTGACTCAAATATTCTATTGATCCAAGACTTGTTTATTCAGCGAAAGATCTAAACTGTATGATATCAATTTCCCCGTCATCATTTTCCCGTCATCTATTTCTTTCTACGAGGGGGTGCTGAGAAGTTCCTGGCTTTGCCCCTTCCAGATGAAATAGAAGAATGAGTGTGGGGGCATATGACAGCCTAATATCTTAGTATGTAACTGTCCAAATATCAGGTCTTTGTAATTCTTATAACTGTTTTTTCTTTTAGTGAGAAGCTGTGATGGCAGAGGCACAAGCAAGTTTCACGTCGTTGGAGTTAGAAGCCGTCATGAAGTTTCGTTTCTCCGGGGAAAGTCAGCAAAGGATATTCACACTGAGATATCACAAACACTGCAGAAGAAGTGTCCTTCCTACAGCACTGTCATAACCTGGATATCTTGTATCAAGACTGAGCATTTCACCGTTGAAGATGAGCCCTGCAGTGGGCGCCCCCCACCTCAATTGACCCAGCAACCTGCGATGCTGTCCATGAGCTGAATATTGAGGACCAGTGAATATCCACAAAAAAAAAGATTGCCCAGATACTTGACATCTCACTGGAGCGCGTTGGGTTTATTATCACCACTATCCTAGACATAGCAAGCTTTTAGCGAAGTGGGTGCCGAAATGTTTGAACAGTGATCAGAAGAAGGAACGAGTTTGAAGCATCCAAAGCCGTTTTGGCCCATTTTGAAGCTGCACAGGACTTTTTGGCTAGGTTAGTGAGTGGAGATGAAACCTGGCTCCACATCTATGATCCTGAAACAATGGAACAGTCAAAGAAATGGTGCTACAGTGGGTCCCCGTGGCCGAAGAAGTTCTAAACCCAGAAATCGGCCAAAAAAGTCATGGCGTCCGTTTTCTGGCACAAAGACGGTATTCTGGTTGGTGGACTACCTACCTCAGGGCTCTAGTATCACCGGACAGTATTATGCTAACCTCCTGGACCAGCTAAAGGAGGCAATTAAGACGAAATGCCGTGGAAAGTTGACCAAAGGGATCCTTTTTTTACAGGGCAATGCACCTGCGTACACGTCCAATGTTGTGGCTGCCAAATTGAACACCCTGAGTTTCCAATTGGTCCACCATCCCCCCTACTCACCTGACCTGGCCCCTTCGGACTATTATCTGTTCTTGAATTTGAAGAAACACCTGAAGGGGAAACGTTTTGAGGACATTTCTGACGTAAAAAATGCTGCTGGGAGCTGGTTTGCGGCCCAACCAAAGGACTTTTATTTGAACGGTCTAGAAAAGCTGCAACTACGCTGTGCCAAGTCTCAGGGGGGAATATGTTGAATAAATGTGTTATTTCATAACTCTAGCTCTCCTCTTTCTGGGCAAAGCCAGGAACTTCTCAGCACCCCCTCTTATGTTTGTAACATTACTGATGATCTTTGTTTTAATTTCTATTCGGTTTATTTGTTTGTTGTTTTCTTTGTTTGTATTTTGTAGTAGTTTGTTTGACATTCTCTGTTGTAGAAACTTCTAGATCAATGTGTTTTAATGGCAGTAATTAATTCTCCACCAGGAAGTGTTTCAGTGAATGTCAGATTCACTGCTTTATAAATAGACCTCTTAGTGCTGCATAACAATAACACACTCACAATTGAAAGAATAAAAAAGACTTTCTTTTCATTTGTAGCTAACTTTGACATATTTTGTACCAGAAATGTTGTTTAAGTTTCATTTTTACCAGGACAAATAGTAGAATAAAATGTAAATTTTTTATTTTCAATTAAACTGCTTTTTCTTACAAAAAACAGAAATCAGAAACATTTTTTCTTTTTGTCTATAGTTTACATATACAGCCTAGTTTGTCCCCAAAAAACAACATAAGGGTTCTATTTATAGAACAGGGAATCTGAAATTCCCTCAAACATTCTCTAGTAGGAATCACTTCCACATGGATCTGGAAGATTTCCACAAGGGAATGTTTGAGGGAATGTCTGATTCCCTGTTTTATGAGTTACTTTATTTTAAAATGGAAATAATTTCTAAAAATAAAACTGTTTCATTTCAACCAGACAGGTGATGTCCCTTCTGCAGTAAAATAAACTTACCTGCCTGGTCCCAATTGTTTTATATACACTCACCTGTCGCTGTTTATCGTCGGCATCATTGGCCCTGATTTATGAAAGCTCTCCAAGGCTGGAGAGAATACACTTTCAGAAGTGAAGCTGGGTGATCCAGAAAACATGAAATGGATTTTTAAAAATCATTTGCTATGTGCTAGCAAGTGTTTTGAATCCTTGACCAGATCCATCCCAGGTTTGCTGGATCACTCAGCTTCACTGATGAAAGTGTATTCTCTCCAGCCTTGGAGAGCTTTCATAAATCAGGTCCTTGTCTTCTTTCTTCTCCTCCTGGTTTCAATCAGTCATCTTAAGTGTCAGTATGATGTATTGGCTTGATTTAATAAAGCTCTCCTAGACTATTGAAGATAAATTATCATGGGAGAACCTGGGTGATCCAGAAAGCCTGGAATGGATCTGGCCTACTATTTTAACTAATTCCAAATGAGTTTTAAGCTTATTTACACTAAAATAGGTATGCGGATAATAAAAAGTGCGGTTAGTTTTTTTCTCTCCCGTTTTTTCTCTACCGCGTATAATAATGCTATTACTGTAGCGTGGATTTGTATAGGCTATTCAATTACACCCAAGTCAGTGTGCTCAGAGTTTGTGCACAGCTCTACATAGTGAATAAGCAAAACGTATTTTTCTACTTACACACGTATTTCCTTTCCTTCAGATCATGTCTGGCTCTGCTATTTATCGTTGTAAGTGCATAAACAACCCTGATTTATTTTGTTATATCTGTGGCAGTTTCACCATTTCCAGTCAAAGGGGGAACATCAGCACATTTGTAGAGCAAGCCTATTTGGCATATTTCAAAGTTAAACTTGGTGATCAAGATAAGTCTTGGGCCCCTCATAAGGTGTGCAAACTGTGTGTGGAGGGTTTATGGATGTGGACAAAGGGAACACGTGATAAGATGCCATTTGGTATGCCTATGGTTTGGTGAGAGCGAGGAGATCATTTCAATAACTGTTACTTTGTTTGTATAGTGAAAACTTCAGGATATAACAAGAAAAATAAATGTAACATAGAGTATTCTAGTCCACCATCGGCTATACGCCCAGTGGCTCATTCAGATGAAATCCCAGTGCCGGTTTTCACTACACTACCCTCTTTTAAAGAACATAATTATGGTGATGAACTAGGTGACAGCAATGATGAAGAGTTTGAAATTGAAGAGGACTGTTCGTAAGGGATTTGATCAGCATGACATAATTTGGGACTATTGAAGAAGGTTTCAGAACTCCTAGCATCAAGATTGCGTGAGAAAAACTTACTTGAAAAAGGAATGAAGGTATTGTACTTTCGAGCCAGAGAAATTGCATTTCTGCAGTACTTTAGAACTGACAGTGGCTTTGTGTATTGCCATAACATATCTGGTTTAATGGAGGAATTGGGAATTTCAATCTATAACTCAACTGAATGGCGACTATTCATCGATAGCTCAAAGCGGAGCTTAAAGTGTGTCCTCCTTCACAATGGCAATGAATTTGGGTCCAATTGGCCATTCAATTTCTCTTTGTGAAGAATATGCAGACATAGAGAGAGTCATTGAGTTGTTGCAATATCACCAACACAATTGGGTCATCTGTGTCGACCTTAAAATGGTATGCCTCCTTCTTGGTCAGCAACGTGGATACGCCAAGTGTCCCTGTTATCTGTGCATGTGGGACAGCAGATCTCATGAGAGCCATTGGGTGGAAAGGAATTGGCCTCCAAGATCTGCCCTGAAAACAGGTGCTCCAAACATTCTACCTGAGCCACTTTAATGGAAAGAATATTATATTCCCACCTCTGCACATGAAACTGGGTCTGATGAAGCAGTTCGTTAAAGCTTTGCCAACTGAAGGAGAATGTTTCAAGTACCGTATTTTCCGGCGTATAAGACGACTTTTTAACCCCGAAAAATCTGTGCCAAAGTCGGGGGTCGTCTTATACGCCGGGTACCAATACTTACCTGCAACTTGCTTCACGTCCGGCGTCCCCGCGAGTCCTCCTTCACGTCCGGCATCCTGTGCAGCTTGAGCGAGTCCTCCTGTGCAGCAACGCGAGCCTGCACTGGAGGATGTGAGCCTGGATTGGCTCTCCAGCGGAGAGCCTGGATTGGCTCTCCACCGGAGAGCCTGGATTGGCTCTTCACTGGAACACGCCCATTCATTAAAGGAACGCGCCCATTCATTACGTAGAACTAGTACTGTACTGTTCCTTCTGCCTCTCAGTTCTCGCACAATAGCGAGATCTGACAGGCAGAAGGAACAGTACAATACTGGGCGTATAACACGACCCCCAACTGATTGGTTAGAGTGGGGGGTCGTTTTATACGCCCAGTCGCCTTATACACCGGAAAATACGGTACCTCATTTTGGCATTTCCTAGCCTGGCATTTGAAAAAATAAAGGCCGGTGTGTTTGATGGTCCACAGATTCGGCAATTCATCAAAGATGAACATTTCATCAGAACAATGTCAGAAGTCTAAAAGATTGCTTGGTTATCATTCAAAGCCATTGTCAAGAACTTTCTTGGAAAACACAAGCAAATAATTACACAGAAATTGGAGAGCTACAAAATGCTTGGTTGCAATATGAGCATCAAGGTGCATTTTCTGCATGGCCATCTTTCTAACTTCCCGGAAAACCTTGGTGCAGTCAGTGATGAGCAAGGTGAACAATTCCACCAAGATTTGAAGGTTATGAAAGGACTGTATCGGGGTAGATGGGATGTACATATGATGGCTGACTATTGTTGGAGCATCCGGCGGGATTCTCCTAACACTGAACACTCCAGGAAAAGCTAAAAGCGTATAATTTTACCTTATCCACTTACCCGATTAATTTTCAAATGTTTTACTGTAAACAAAATGTCATAGAGTAACAATAAATCCTTTGTATGAACAAAAGAAATTTAAATAAACAATACATTCAAGTTATTTCATTATTTTTTATTCTATGTAAAATTTGTATGTTTTTTGACAAAAATTTGAGGGTACTCTGTATCGTAAAAACTGGATGGGATAGCAAAAAACTGGGCTCATTTCTGGATTCACCACCAAAAAATTAGTAAAAGACAAGAGTAAGATCTAACTCAAGAAAAAATGTGTTGCCCAGTGTTATCTTCCCACGAAATACGACATATGTTATACTAGCTACACACACAAACTATTTTATTCTTCATTTGTTTTCTTCTGTTGATTATTTGGAGACAGTCAACAAAGGCAGACATATGTTAGGAGGTAATTTGTATTCTTTTTATAGAAAAGGCGTACACAACGTAAACAAAGAATAAGTCATTCAACCAATTTACTGTCATTTATAAAGGAGGGGATTTGTTTAGGTTTCAAATATATATTTCCCAATACCCACATTGAAGTGTTGTCATCTCCTATATATCCATAGTGTTCATGTTCAGCTGTTTTGAAAAAGCTCTGTATAGATGAAATAGGTTGAAAGGATGCCGGTGAGGTCATCAAGTTTCTGATGGAAAAACCTCCTCAGAGATCCTCGGGGGCGGTAACAGATGGACGACAACCTCTTGCTTGGCTGTATGTGCTGGATCACGCAGGTTTACCCATGATAGTCTATTGTCTCCAGGCCTTCAAAAAATTAGTCCCAATGTTTCTGGTTGTTTCAGTTCCAAAATGATTGTGTCTCTCTGGTTATGTTACTATGACACTGGCTGTGGCTTTGCAGATATGTAGTTTAGTGTTTCAGTTACATAATAACTGTGCAAACATCCAACCCGCACTTCTGGGTTTTACCAGAAATCCTGCCACCATGACATATCAAAAGGCAGCAGGTGATTGGTTCAGGCATTTTAAGTTGCAGCAGGGCATTGCTTGTCATTTGAACAACACATTGCATTTACCCCCCTGTGATTCCTGTATCCTTGTGTAACCCCAGGGGCCACTTGTGATCCTTGTCACCTGTCATATTCCCGTGCTCTTACATTCCCACTCACCAACCTGTTGGTTGAAGAGAAGGAGAGGAAGCAGGTAATTAGAATTGATTAAAGTTAGGTTAGGCTTACTAAAGGGGTTCAGTAGAAACTCAGTTTTCTTTTTCTCATTGCAAAGTTGCTTTAGCTGACATTACATTCAATCAAAGCTCGTCCTTAGCTATGAATGAACTAGAGAAGTTACAATCCAGCAGTATTAAGGTTTCTTTTTTACATTGGGTTGTTCTGAGTATCATTTTACACATTACTATAAAAGATCTGGCTGTCAAAATGACAGCTTGGAATTGCTGCTATGTTGTGGAATAGCTGTAAGGGAGGAGGAGGGGCCCCAAGTACTACACACACACAGAATATTTAGATTAAAGCAAAACTAAAGATCCATGACCAGGCAGATCATTATTGCAGAAAGGGTCAGACGATATCCCTTCTGCAATAATCTTTCCTACCTGCGTGATTGTTCCGGGTATCTATCAAAAAACTGAGCTGTGTAACTTCAGCTTGGAGTGCCAGGATAGCCGTCAAATCCAGCTTCCTTTCCACTTTCCAGGAATTAATAACTTGACGTTTACCTGTGCAGGAGTTACATCGCTCTGGCCAATAAAGATGGCCAAAGATAGTCTGTAGGAAGATGAGAACGAAGAATAAGGGGTCCTGCGAAGTAAAGGGCACAGGTGAGTATCAAGTTCCTGTATATGGTTTGTTTTTGGGGGTATAGCATGCCCAATGTCCACAACTGGTTATTATGCTTTAGCAGGCTACTCAATCAGAAAGAGTTCCGAACGGGACTGCTAAAGATATTGGAAAACCATTGGAAGGACCATTTGGCAGTCATACTCCAACAACCAATCAACATTTGCCATGTTCTAGATTAACCAGCATTCTCATCAGAATTCTCTTTTTTGATCCTGATTTTCTGTACATTTCCATCTAACAATCCCAGTCACATTTTTCTATAAAGCCAGAAAATCAATCCTTAAAAAAAAAATCCTAAAAAGAACAGACACGACCCGGCCTTCCTACCTATTGGTGTGACTTTTAGACATGACAGAATTAAAAGTTTGGTCCGGGCAAAATCCTCCTAAATTCATTAAAGGACCGAATTGTCATTTAATAATTTCCTTTCTTGTGAACTGTGGCCCCTGCCTGACAAACCTTCGAGGACACGGAAGACATGGATTTAATTACCTTGTGCTCTTTGGTGTACAGATGTGACAGTAATGAGAGGGATTCTTGGGAAGGAGAATGTTGGCTTTCTTGGAGTGCTCTGTACTTGTCAGGGAAAGGACAGATAAAGAAAAGGAACTCGGAGAGGTGTCAGGGATGGAACAACTGTTTGATGATAATAATCTATGCAGGAGGAACATCATATGCAGTAAAGAAAGACTCCAATTATACCGGACCCCCTGCTTCCCATTACCCCCATCCCCGCATCCCCCAAGCCATTCTCTTCGCACCCTAAGCCAAACTCCTCACCAACCCCCTAATAATGGAAATTAATGATCCTCAGGACGTCTCACAGTGCGCCAGAGGAAAAATTTCATCTTAATAAGATTATAACCAGGTTCAGTAACATAATGTTACATCCTCCTCCTTGCTGAACAATGACAATGAAAGCAATCTCGGTTCTTGTGCAGATGATTGCAGATATGTTACTGTTGTGATGCCTTCTTTTGTTGACCCTTTAGATTAAAGAATACATTAAAATGAAATTATGTGTGATTTGCTACAAAAATGCAATGTTGCAGTCAACAGGAAAGGGGACTTAGGAAATGCTTACCTTTGCATGCAGCAGACTGATGACATTTTCTTAGCCTAGCTAAAGTCACTGGACTGAAAACCCAAGGGCTGTTTTTTAGGGATACAATATTTAGTTTTTGTAGAATATATTGTGGATGTGTATTGTAACACATCAGAAAGTGGAGAAAAGCTTCAGCAAAGTTTTTTTAGAACGTCAGGAATTCTAAAGTTCTTTAAAAAAGAAAAAATGCCATGGTACATTCTCAGAAGCAGAAAGGCGTCTCCAGGTTTAAAGTACCCCTGTGAATTTAACTCTTTGCAGCAAACAGCATTGCTTCTCCTGATTGGTGGAAATGTCAACAATTTCTCCCAATCACAAAACAGAACTTGTCAGGAATATCAGGAATCATAAAGGGAAAAGTCCAATTGCCACTTGGTGGGTCCTAATGACTCTCAAGAGCAGAAAAAATGTCTTTAACCTGGAAGTACCCCTGTACTCCCCCTCACATCAAACAGCACCGTTTCTTTTGATTGGAAGAAAATGTCTCCCATTTCTTCCAATAACAAAACAGGACTTTTTGACCAAAGGTGTGAGGAAAAGGACAAATATGTAAGCACCTCTTGCACCCTTACATTATTTTTTTTTTTTTCTATGAATTTAAAGACCTTCAAACTCGTTTTCACTGTGTCCAACTTAAAGAAAAACTTCTTGGAGTTAAACTTTAAGTAACAAGTTGCCTTTTTACATTCATATTTCTCAGATATTAAATTGTTACGAGAACTTTGTGATCTTTACAGATCAACGTGAAAGTCTTGTCTGCTCCTGACAAGATCCAGTCATGGTGGAATATCCTCGTCGTAATTAAATTAATTCTGTGACAACGTGTTTCATCTCAAAACTTTAATTATGAGAGTTGGTTGAGTGCTAATCGTCATTCTGCCGTCCTATCTCCTTGTCAGACCTGAGACCCACAGGCGTCTTTTTCTTTATTTTTTTAATTAGTATTTGACCTCTTTGTGGAAGTTATTGGAGCGCTGGATTACTTACCTTCAGGTGATAATGTACTTCCCATACCGGCTCCCTAGAAACTCTTATTTGAATGCATTGACAGTATTCATGTTTAATATTTTTACATTTGCAGCTTTTGTTTAAATATTCCCTGGAGATTCTGACTATATATATTTCCTGGTAAGGGGTGACAACACTCTCTTAATATTTCCCAATTGTGCTTGTGCGTTGTCACCCCATCATACAGGTTTCCAATGGAGACTACAAGTAGCCATTTCATTTCCATATCTGCAGAAAGCTGCAATTTATGAATAGTTTGGGTTTTAGATTTGCTCCTAGATTCACTTCAATGGAATATTGATGTCAGGTATGCTACCAACAGGAACAGGAAGGAGACCAGCATTGGCAGCATACATTATAAAGTCACAACTAAGGGGTAAGTTAGGTGTATTTATTGGAAGTGAATGCATTCAAAACACAGCAGACAACAGTGAATTTCAAACACATTGCAACAACCCTTAAACATACAGTAACATCAAACTATACACAATAGGCAAGAATATCGAGCACAAGCCTAGGAAATGATTTCAGACAGGAAGTGGCTAAGAGCACCAACAAAGGGTCAAGCTTAGGATTTCAGGTCCAATGCTAAGGCAAAGGGCAGAATACATAGGCCTGCTAATTATGAGCCACAGGTGTTGCCAAACCAGGAGGTGACCCTGCAGGTGACGCAGGTTGCGTTTGGAAGCACATGCAAGGAGTGCTAAACCACAGTGCCATCAGCAGGCAACAAAGGGAGCTGCAGGGTTACGTGGGTAACACCCACAAGTGTGACCGAGCTCTTACCCCTCAAAACATCCACTAGCTGTAACCACAATTACTTCATTGCCAAACTGCACAAATAGTGACACGCTGCTCTTCACTGCCTGTGCCTATTTATTTAATTGAGCAATATGAAAGGGAGGAAATATTACGAAAAGGGCCTGGAGAAACAAGGCAGTTGAAGGGCCACACGATTACAATAGAGCCAGGCAGGCAGAAGGTAAAGAGTTTCAAAAGTTGAAGCAAGGTGGTCTTACTCTGGTTGGTGAGGACAACCTTGGTTGGCAGGGGTCCCCTTGCGTGGTTCGTCGGGTGGACCCAAAAAATGACTAATGTCCGATGAGTTTTTCTGCCCAACCCCCCTAATATTAGTCATAGTGGTTGTTTTTTTTGCAGTTGTAGGGTCTTTGAAAGTTTTCATTGCATAGCGTGGATGTGAAACCATTGAATGCCCAATTATTCCCAACCAGAAATCCATATGGATCATCCAAGGCTTTCTAGAAGTTCCTGGAGCTGTGGCTGGATGACTTCTATCTATTGGCTTTCAGATTCAACTCCAATTGGCAAAGCCAACAACGGTGATCTTTGTGGCTGGCATTTTATCAATTGAACACCAATAAACTAATTATGTCTGGGTTGCCTAAAACCTAAAAATCATTTCAAGGGTTCCTCTGGGGCTGAGAAAGGTGGCGCCAAACTATGGTTTACCCATCATTATGGTGCAATTGTTGTGTCTCATGATTGGTTGATGCATATTCTGCTGTATAGTATTTCTTGAGTTGATTAAATTTGAGGCTTGGGGACTTTCCAATGGCAGACTTTGGGCCACACAGATCATGTTGTGGTCAGGACATTTATTTTGCTGCCTTCAATGGTCTTCATCACCCAAATTTTTTTTTTTTATTAGGATTATTTATTTTGCATATTGATTTTTGCTGTGATAAAAGATTTCCATGGCCTTTAGAAGTCCTTGATTGCATTGTCCCTTTGTCTTCTATTTTTGTTATAGCAAACCCGTTATAGACAAGGTGGGGTATGGAGTAGTAGCTACAAAAATTGCAGACTTCCTCTTCTTCCACAGTCATGACATCATCAAATAGCCGAGTACCGGTTCATAAATTTAAGGAGGTGATGGGACTCGGCGGTCACTGTCACATAGAAAAGGACGACTGATGGTAAGGCTTAGTCAGCTCTGAAGCAGCGTGACACCTGACCCCATAAATCCAGAAAATTGGAAATCGTCTGTAGCAGGCAGAATCAATCTATACAGACGGCTTGTCATGGCATTCATCATCAGGGGCTTCAAGTGGATCAAAGTGAAGCGAAAAATGAACCCTTTTTAAGTGGCCTTCAGGTTCGATATTTTGAATCTCACACTGGAGAAATATGCAATTTGATACTTGTTTGAGAAATAAAGTATAAAATATAGTATCCGAACTGCTATGTGATACGGGCAGCCAAAAATGTAAAAATGTATCAAAAGTGTGGAAATTAGTCAGCACCTATAAAAGGAAATGATAAATTAGCTTAACGGTAAAGATAATATAAAAATCCCGGGCCAAATATGTTCATGACATAAGCTGGTTCGGCTTCCTTCTTTAGAAAGCCACGTATTGATTGTCTATACCTCCGCCTCCTTTTAAGTCTACCAGTCAGGTCCATCTGCTTAAAGACAATGCACCCCCTTTATGCTGGAGACTTCCTTAGATAGATCACTTGGGAAAGAATACCCAATCACATGCCAGAAAATGTAAAAAAATGAATTTTTCCTTCCATGTGATTTGATGGATGAATTTTGTTCTCAATTTCTAAGCTCATTTACTAGGAGCACTAACATTTGCAACTCCATAGAGCAGAGAAGAGATTTGGCAGCACATTGTGCTGCTGCACATCTTGACATCCTGGGACTTGTGGCTCCCTATCAGCCAGACGGCTGCGAAATGCGTAGATTGTCACAGCCATACCGCCCCCCGCTGGTTGGGTCTCCTGTGCCAATCTGTATTATTCCTCAAGCTTTTGTTTTCCTCTGTTGTATCAGTAGCGTGGCTCCTGCTTTGCTCTGTCTGCTCTATAATAAATGTTATTGTAACTCTTGTGCTGCTATCTACTCCCACTGTGACATCTGTCACTTTCAGAGCCACTGATGGCTCTTATCTGTCACAGGCAGGGACAGGAGAGTGACTGAGAGATGCACTGAGTGCCAGCTGACTCCACCAGCCGCTCGTCTCATGGCAGGAGCAGGAACAATGAGGTCACACCGGTGAAAAGCGCTGAATGTGGAATATTGCGCTTTATGCTGGCGGATTCTGGAGATGATTGTTATATTGCCACCTTCCATTTATAATACAGCAGCAATGTGATGCTTCAGTGACTACAATCACCACAAAGCCTGTTCACTATGTATATTACTTTCAAAGTGGACCTGTCAGTAACTTTACCAGTCTGCATTAATTCCTAACACAACCCTGTATACAGCAATAGTATCAATTTTTACAAAAGCTCCACCATTCATCTTTAAAAAAACCTTAATCTACTGTATTATGACTCGGAGACATTGGTCTGCTGCAGGCGATAGAAGCATTTCCTCCATTGTAATTTTGAAGTCAGGTAAGGCTACGGTTGAGCTGATCTTGGTCAGACATTTGTGATCATAGCCCAACGCTGCACAGACATCAGTAATCACATAAATGGACTATCTTATCACTTTGCTTGGATGCAGATGATGTCATCAATCTGTTGTGCATGGGAGGGACTATTTCATCAGGCTCCTCCCCAGAGGGATCACATTGTAACTTTGTAGTCAGTCACATGGTGATAGGGAAAACAAATTGCACATGCACCAGGATTTACATGATTATGTTATCTATGAAAATAGCATCTCAGGCAAGAAAGTAGAGAGTGACCCTTAAAAAAAGATGGCTCCATTCTTTTACAGAGGAATCTGAACAGGTATTGTCAGTACTGTAATCTCTGTTAGAGGTAATAAAAATATTAAAATATGTAAGGAAGAAATGAAGGATAGGATTTAGTATTTGTCCACTTTTTGTATCTATTGCTTAATAGTTTCCTCTGGGTTTTTTTGCAGTGTAAAATCCCTCTCATGTAGCAGTCTGAACGACTCTGCGTTACTCTCTTCCTATCGCGCCCTTTCTTCCGGTAATAAAATCACTCCCCAGGTGAAGAAGATGATTCGCAGACAATAACCAGGGTGATGTCAGCCATCTCTGCCTTGACGATCGGGGAGGGGGAGCAATAGTATCCCTGACTAATCCCTTCTCCAGGAGAAGAGGATCACAGCAAACTGCAATAATAGGCAAATATATTATCCCAATTATTCCTGGAATTAATTGGCACAGAATGACATCAGCTTCTTTGTTTCAGCTAGTGAGAAGAACAAAAATGGAAACGACAATTAACACCAGCAGTAGTTAGATTTGCGGAAATGGAAATATAGGGCAAAACTATGGGATGAATATTAAAATGTTTATTGTCTGTGATAAAAATCTGGTGAAAACAAAGGAAATCAGGCTGTGTGTACTCGCTGCTGCAAACCTGCAATGGAAGTTGGAAAGAAGAGGAAAGAATGGAGATCTCTGGGTTGGGTGGCCTGCCCTTGATTGAATAGTGGCAAGACCAGCCTTGCTTAAGTCCCACCAGTCCCATCCACATGCTAACTTTCATAGCCCCCCAGTTCAGGTTCCATCACCCCCCTGTTTACCACTTGATTAATTCTACGGACCACACCAAAGGGTCTTCCCACAGTTCATCCAGAAAATGGCAGCTAAGAAAAATGGCGTCTTTGTATTTTGCTAGATGGCAGCAGATCACACATTCATGTGAAGGCATTCCCTACCATGATATACCCATAAAGTGACAGGGCAAACCTTGTATTATATATTCAAACTATACCTTTTTATTTCTGCTACCATCTTGCTTTATCTTTGGGTATTCGAGCCTGCACTTTATTGGTTGGTGGTAAGACCAGTCATGCTTCATGCTCCTCTGGATGCATCCACATGCTAATTTCCATAGCCAAGCAGTTTAGGTCCCACAAACCCCCCTGCTTACCACTTATTTTAATTATTCTACAAACCATACCTACCGTGTTTCCCCGATTATAAGGCATCCCCATCAAATAAGCCACCCCCGATTTTTGCTAAAATAATTAAAATAAGGCACTCACTCGCGAATAAGACATCCTCCGATACCTGATACTGTGTGTGTCTCCTCGATGCTGGCTGCAGTGCAGAGTGAAACTGAAAGTAACAAGCCGGCACACGCGCCCCCGCGATTCTGCACCAGGAAGCAAGCTGCTGATCCCTGCCCTAACGGAGTTACCCGGCCGTACAGTGGAAAAAAAGGTAAGTCTGTGAACAGAAGGGGACAATCAATGGCACATGAGTGATCAGAAGGGGACAATCAATGGCACAGAGTGATCAGAAGGGGACAATCAATGGCACATGAGTGATTTTCAACAATAAATGTGTACTGTAGTCTTCTTCATGGAAAAAAAAGACATCCCCCTGAAAATAAGACCTAGGGCATATTTTGGCATTTCAAAAAATATAGTACAGTGCCTTATAATCGGGGAAACAGGGTATGCATCTTCTCATTGCAAAAATTTGCAAGATGGCGGCAGATCAAACATTCATTCTAAGGCATTCCTTACCATTATATACCCATAGGGTGACAGGGAATTCCTTGAATCATATTTCCAAACTATGCAATTTTTTCTGCCACCATCTTGCCGACAAACCATCGCCATTATCTGGGAAAGCCAAATTACACCCTGTAAACTTTTGAAACACTACAGTATCTGAAGTTTCCCATAGGTGACCCTTCAAAAAGCCTTTACAGCTGAATGAATAATGGCAATTACCCATCTCATCCTAGTTAGTGTGGTGTTATTCTCTCTGTGAGCACCAGACACACATGCTTTAGTATGAACATTTCAATGGAGGGGGGGACGTTTCAAAAATATTTTGGGGGTCTTTTTTTGTTAATTTAATGTAAATTTAGCAGTGTAAAAGCTATAATGTGGCTGCCATGTAATAGTAAAGACAGCATTAGGATTTAGGCACCCTTTTTAAAGCTGCTTAGAATGTGTTCCCATAGGTTGCCCTAAACCACTCTCCTTCCCCCAGTAATTTTGGTGACAAATATATATTGAGGGGCTTTGCAATTAACTCAAAAAGCTGGCAGGTGGCTTTAAAAAATGTGTTTTCCCAATTATACGTCAACTTTGATTTACAGAAACACTAAAAGCTGTTTTAATAAAAAATTCACAGGGGACATTGGTCGACCGGTCAATCTAACATCACAATTTTGGCAATGACACCTTGTAAAGCAGAATTAAAGCTCAGCTTTAAAATTTTGCTTTATTAAAAAGGGAGAGGCGATGTCCCTTCTGCAATAAGTATTCTTGCCTGATCAAAATTTGCTGAGCAGCTCAGCATTGGTTGCCAATATACTCAGTAGTTAGGTCATCTGGGCCCATCAAGATAGCCAAAGATTGGGATGTGAAAGAGAAGAATAGAATGGTGCTCATGACGGAACAAGTGAGTATCCTCTGGCTTTAGTTCCACCCTTTTTTTTTTTTGCAGTTTACTTTTAAGTCTGCAATGTACATTTCTGCACTTGCAAATTATGCTTTTCAGAAAATCACATCAGTACTAGGAGGTACTAATAAAATACTTTTATTCCAAAAGGGGAGACCCTGGCCAATCAGCAATTGATAGGGGGTATGGAAGCACCCTACACAGAAAAACAGGGTTTAAAAGTGTTGGGAATCAGATGTGCAATGCTCTCGTAGTTAAAAAAAAAAAAAAACATAAAACAAGCAGCAGTATAACATTGCACCAGCAATAGAGGTGCAGTACAGGGAAAGCTATTAGAGTACAGCCAGGTTTACAAGCATACACGGCTGCTGCATCTCGACAGAAAAATAAAACCCATGTGAGGTATTTCCAATAAATATAACAATCCAGCAATTCCAGGAGAACCATTAACTTTACGTCTCATCTTGGATATGTGAAGGGGCCTTGAGCCCCCCATATGGAAAAATGTTCTTTTTTCCTTTACTTTTATCAATAGTTAAATTAGACCACACCAGTGGATGAGTTCTGGCAACTAAAGAATTCCTGCGTTTTACCTTCGGGCTTTTTTATTATATATGAATGTTGTATTGATATATTGATGTTACATGTTTTTATTGGTTGGCGATCCTTTCGCCTGTTTAAACACTTATACTATATATATATTGCTTTATTAATGATTGAAGCAGACTCTGCAGTAAGATCTGGTTTCAGATGTGGGCTCTTTTCCCATTTACAATTGCTGCATTTCACAGATTGTAACATCACAATCCAAAATTCCTGAGGAACAATGGGGAACAAAAGTTTGGAGAGAGGATGCTCCATACCAATGCAAGAACATCTTACAGGATTTGCTTAGGCTGTTTGGCACACCCAAGGAGCCCATGGAATGAATTTAAAGTCACCCTCACCTAGGTTCCACAGTGAAAGGCAGGGGAGAGATGCGATAAAACATAACTTTTCCTTTACGTGTACAACTTTATAAGGAGGACCCTGTAGTAGGGCTAATTCAATAAAAACAAATATTTTGTTTAGCTTTTTAGAAATAAAGTCCCTATGAAGTAGAATCCTTACTGTACTGTTGGTTGCCTAGTCACAACTATAAAAATGTGAATGGCTAATATCCAGGCACAATATGAATCAAAATGGATTCCTTCCTTCCTGCTCTCGTCCCGTCCTTCCCTTTTTTTCCTGTCTTCCTTATCATCCTTTCTTCTTTTTCCTTTTACCTCTCCTTTCCTTTTTCCTTCCTTCCTCTTTCTTATCCCTTTTTTCTCCTTCCTTCTTCTTTCTTCCAACTTCCTGCCTCTTTGCCTTCTTTTCTCCCTCTCTTTCTTTGTTTCTCTCTTTTTTCTTTCCTACCCTACTTCCTTCTTCCTGCCCCCTTCCTTCTTTCTTTATTCTTTCCTCTTTTTCATCCTTACCCCTTCCTTCTCCTTCCCTTTTTTTTTAATCTTCCTTCATTCCTTCTTCCTATTTTCCTTCTTTGCTCAACTGCTTCCTTCGTTTCTCCTTTCCTTCTTTCCTTCCTTATTTCCTTCTTTTCTTTTCCATCCTTGCTTCCTTCCTTATTTCTCTTATTTATTCACTTACTTTTTCCTTTTGACCCCTTTCCTTTTTTTTACTTTTTCTTCTTTCCATCTTAGTTCCTTTTTTCTTTCTTTGCTTGCTGCTTTTCTTTTTTTTCCTTCTTCTCTTCCTTCCTTGCTCTCTTTTACCTCCTTACTTCCCTTTTCCTTTGCCCTCACTTCTTCATTCATACCCTTCCTTTTCCCTTCCGTTTCCTTTCCTTTTCCTTTCTTTTCCTTACCTGCATTCCTTTCCTTGCGTCTTCCCTTTCCTCCTCCTTTCTCTTCCTTCCTTCTGCCCTTCCTCGTTCTTTTCTTTTCTTCCCTCACCTGACTTTATATCCATATTACCTAGCTCATCCTTCCATTTCCTCCCCCCGCCGCCTCTCTTCCCATGCTCTGTACGCCCCGCCGCTTGTTGTGCGTTCAGACCCCAAATACTGATTTATGTTATTGAGCTGTATTCTCATTTCACAAGGTAATTACTTTGCCAGCACGCTGGCGGTTAGCACTCGATGCTCAGAGCAGTTATCTGTGAGGATATTACTGATCTCTTTCCCAGGTAGATTCATCGCTGGGGGATTATTACGGCTTTGTGTCTGGAAAAGTCGACTCAGTACGGGGAAACCATTAGCGCTTTAACACAACACATCACAAGGGTTACACACTTCCATTCCTGGCTGGGGTTCCTGGAATTCAATGCTTTTTCTGCTTTTCTTTTTTAGTGTTTCGGAATATTTAAAGGCCCAGAAATAGTAAAATACAGGAAGGGTGTTTAAAAAAAGAAAAATCTTATATCTCTGCAAGAGAACCTGTATATGCCAATTACCTCCACCCCCAGCCGTCCCTGTCCCTCTGCTCCATCTTCAGTATATATACATAAACTTTAACAGATACAGAAGATTTTTTAATCGCATATTATATAATTTAAAATATAGCAAAGTACATGAACTGTGTCGGTATAATTGTATGATTTTGCACAGAAGGAGCTTGTCCAGGATCTTTATGTCACCAAATGTCCTGCAAACATGTTTATAGGATGTAAGAACATGGAGGATGTCCTGATTGGCTGCTATACAGCTGCACTGGGGGTCAGATACTGGACTGCAATGTCTGGCAGGAGTACCTAGATCACAAGACAGTACAGAACCACAGACATTTTCAAAATGAGAAATATTCAAATATTGTTCTTTCTTTTTTATTTTATTTGAGGGCATTGGTTCACACTATACTGTTGCAATAAATGTTTTATTTCATTACATCATTGCAAGTATTCCCAATTCAGTGTTATTATTGTGGCTACTAAAATACTTTCCAGCTGTAGCTTCACTGCGTGTTGATTTGCCAGGATGGTGGCTCAGGGGTTAGCACTCTGGCCTTTGCAGCGCTAAGTCCCGGGTTCGATCCCCAGCCAGGACATTATCTGCATGGAGTTTGCTGGTTGTCTGCGTGGGTTTCCTCTGGTTTCCTCCCACATCCCAAAAACATGCAGTGAGGTTAATTGGCTTCTCCCTAGTTGACCTTAGACCACATTAATGACATATGACTATGATAGGGACATTAGATTGTGAGCTCCATTGAGGGACAGTTAAGCTGCGTACACACTTCCAATTTTTGTCGTTGGAAAGGATCTTTCACGATCCTTTCCAACGACAAGGGAGTGCACGATGCATGAACGGTGCTGTACATACAGCTCTACATAGAGCTGTACATAGAGCTCATGCTCTATGGAGAGGGGAGGGGGAGAGCGACGGAGCGGCACCCTGCTGCGCGCTCTCCCCTTCCCTTTCATTAGGATCGGCTGTCGTCCATCGTCCGTGGATCCAGCAGGTCGGTCGTCCGGACGATGGAAGACACCGACTGTACACACGGCAGATTTTCGCCCGATAATTGGCCGATGCCGATTATCGGGTGATAAAAATCTGACGTGTGTACGTAGCTTTAGTGACATGACTATGTACAGTGCTGTGTAATATGATGGCGCTATATAAATACTGTATAATAATAATAATACTCACTAGTTTCAAAGTGAAGTTACACATTAACTTTCCCTGTAACATTAACACTGATCCTACTTATAACACTAACTACCTGTAATCCTAACATTAATAGTTACTATAACATTAACACCAACATCCCTGTAAGTTTAAGATTATTTATCTCTGTAGAAGTTACCCTCCTTGCCTTGACATTGGCCGATTCCATAACCGGTTTTCATAGGAAAGAAAAGTCTGTGACTGCCACATGGTTGCTTTTAGTGAAGTTCCTGAATATAATATTGTTACCAAAGTTATTCGGGAGGTACAGGTCATGTGTAGGAATTGTGTGTTTTTTTGTGTTTTTTTTTTCTGTAAGTCAAAGTTAAAGGTATGTCACGGATACAGGGTTTTGAAATACAGCTGTCAATCTAACTTATGCAATGTTTATGTCTAATACTAATTGATAACTAGTACAAGGTATAATGAGGGCTGGGAGGGGGATGTGTCCATGCCAGCCCTCCACTCAGCCCTTGCAGGTATTACATCTCGATGATGTAACAACATCATCATTCTTGCAGATATCACCTTGATGTTCTTAGAGCTATAGATCGCATTTGCAATAGTAGAAGTTGGTTATAAAGCATTACTGCAGGTAGATAGGACAGAAGGACAAAGGAGGTGCAATTTCCCAACTACTTACTTAGTAACAAAATCCAGCAAGGGTCCTTCTTTCAGGATTTTGTGCCATAGGGTATAGCAATGACATGACCTGATACCCAGAAGTCACCCCAGACATAGGGGTGAGGGGCAGGGAAGCCCACCTTCCATTTGCATGAAAGCTTGTTGCACAGCATATGGTGATACACAATAGGATTGCAAAATTATGCAACATATCATGTTTGTGACCTGGGCACCCTGAAATCCATTTTTTATAGAATAGAAGTGTACTTCTATTGTACTGCTTTGCAAAACACAGCCTTGTATAAAGCAGTTCAAAGATACAGGAAATGGCAAAGCTGGGATTAAACTGGTAAGGTCTCAATTTTATAACCAATTCTCTCCAGCCAACACCCTATTCACATGAATCATAACTTTGTCATTCTATTACACTCTGATGGAGGGACAGCAGCCCAAAATCTTTCCATTGTTTGCTCAAAATTCAACCTAAAGTGGCCATTTGTGATTCTTGAGTTTACGACAATCACATATTGTACAAGTGATACATCAGGGTTGCCCGTTCTCAATGATCACACACAGGCAAGGAATTTTATATAGAATTCCTTTCTATCTGTAATCCATACCTTACTAAATGTAATGTTTTCAGGCGAGATGCTAAAAATATGAGCAGATCCCAGCCCTGGAGAACTGAATTTGGACATCCCTGGATTAAAATGTGGAACACATGGCATTGTTCCCATTTTGCAATCATTCCCAGTGATGTTAATATTCACCTTATCACCAAAATGTAATTTCCAATTATTTTATGTTTGTTTGCATCTTTCTGTAGAAGAATACCCATGTCCTAGTTATTCTTCATTGTAATCTTGTAAGCTTGTCACATGTGCACCAATGGAGACTACAAATGGCGATGTTGGCACACATTGAGCCCGCATGATCCACTTTGGTCCAATCCAGAATCTGGTCCAGAGCAACAATGTGCAGCTGATGCAAGAACAAGTTCATGCGGCTGAAAGAAAATCTGCAACACTGAGATAGGAAAAAGAATAAAAATGTTTATGAGACACAGTTCCTTAGGAAATGAAATGTTACCTAGTAAGGCTTCATGATATTTATAGCTTAATTTGTATTTAGTTATAGCTATTTGTTATTGCTTTTACTACAGGAAATGATTTGGTATGTACATTGTGCAGATTACACCATTGTTATGTAGTGCTGTACCTCCAGCCTATGGAATTCATGTCTGTGGTCAAACAAAGCTCTACACCGTATTGATCTGTTCCTCGCTGATGACACCGGCGCTCCATCTCTGGATGTAATCTCTTTAAAACCTTTTACTTTAAGTATAGATAAAAGCAGCGACCAAACCACAGGGAAGCTGTAACATCCTGCGGTAAATGTCATCAGAAGTCCAACGTGGATTCTTGGAGCTCTGCAGATGTTGAGAGATGTTTTTGCCTTTATAAAGCAGCTGAGAAACCTTGGACTTCCACAAATTCTTCATTTACATAATGGATGTAAGGCAGGGGCCAACATTGCTGAAAGCATTGTTCAACTGCAATAATTAAATCTCCGAAGTGTTATTATAGTGCTGAACTTTATAATTTTTCTGGAAAGAAACCAACTTTATCATTTAGCTGTTCCTGGGAATATCAGCATACTTGGGAATTTGTTGGCTTGCAACCAGAGGTGCCTGATATATACCTAAACACCTGGCTCTGTTCCCCAACTTTCCAGTCATAGGACTGACAGTAACATTGATCTTTTAGGCCTGACAACAGCTCTGATGGCTCCTTGAGGGAGGAGTCTGACCTCTTCTCCTTCCAATTGCAGCCTACTGTGGGTGCTGTTAGGCTGATGGGAGGAGCAAGAGGAGCCACCCACTAAAAACAGACCTCCTTCTTACTACATATCTTGCCAAGGTTCATGTATTGAGGAGAGTGAGGATTAGGTGCACTTTTTCATTTATTTTCCTGACATGTGAAGAAAGTTAGAAAAAAAGAGATGTCTTCATTCTGGTACTATCTGAACTGTTGTTAGGGCTGCGCTACCCTGACGCGGCATTAACTGGGAGTCTAAGTGTCAACAGAGCTGAGCAAAGGGAGATGTAGAAGTGACTACTTTGCTGGGGAGGAAAACCAGGTCACAGCCCCCCGGCTTTCCCCACCAGGGGCGAATGAAACCCAGGGCTTTAGTGTAGGGACAGCAAAGGTCGGGTACTGGGTAGGATGCTAGTGAGAGGCAAGGTCTTGACATAATGAGGTCAGAGCAGGTGGTAGGCAAGCGTAGCTGAGGTCGGACACAGGTCAGGATTCCAAAAAATCTCAATGTGGCAGAGTATAGCCGAGCATCTCTAAGGTAGCAAACTAGGGAGACAGCAATCTGAGCTTGGAACAAGGGAGGTATAGATACGACTAGCAGCCATTAGCAGGACATTATTGGAACCAGGGGTGTACGGGTGGAAACGCCGTGCCCCCACTTGTTTCGAGATTCGTTTTTCCTATACAGAATTCTTTGGTGGTCCACAGCTCGGGCCGGTCCACCCCCTGTGGGATCAGGAGAAGGATCCCGCTGAGGGGCGCACTGGCCAGAGCCATAGGCCATGTCTCCTCTTTTGAATTGCAGGCTCAGGACACAACCCGCCCACTCCACCATCGTAGGCTAAGATCTGCGATGAAAGAGTGGGCAGGTTCTGGCATCATGACATTACTCTGGGGGAGGTGTCTTCCCCTTTGAGTGACAACACTTCTGATTGGAAGCAGGAACTAGTATGCTCATTGGTTGTAGCACATACCCTGAAATCCACTTCAGCTGTGCATAGCCACAGAGTAGATGCAGGGGATGCTAAGAAAGGCAAATCTCTGCACAACTACAGGGAGGCTGAGGATGCTGTAAATTGCTAGACAGATAATCTGCGGGTAGGGTGGTAAAAACTGTGATTAGGGGGAGCCCCGGAGGTCCTCTCTCCCCACCAAAGAGCCCCATACTGTGCTATACTTGAGTCAGAGTCTTAGCACTCCTCTAGAGCCACCCAGGACCTCCCATTACAATGCACCCCACAGAGCGCCTAACTCCCTACATCTCACTGACATAGACAAATGTTAAAGCAGTTTTCCTTGGTCTGACCCCACCAAAAAAGTTGCAGCCTTTCCTATCATACCACTGATGCTGGTTAACCATTGTTGACCCCATATTGCATCAAGGGAGAGTACATGAACTACTATTAAACTCCAAACATGAAGTTTGCAACAATCACTGGCCGTCTATTGGTGCATGCTACCACCTGCAACCTCCTGTGTCCCTCCTTCCTTCTCAGGCCCACTGATATACAAACTTTCCCAAGCATAGGTCCCTTTCTGCAGTCTCCTCACCCCATAGTGATTAGAATGTGGAAAGCAATAAAGGAACATATTTTAATCAAGCTTTATAGGTGCTTTATTAGCACCAGACTAGCAGAAGCTGTTGAGCACCTTTGTGTTGGAGGGTGAGAAGTGGGGTAGCAGAGGCTTCTTCCCCTAGTACCTGCGTATGCACATCTAATACCAATACATTTCTTTATAATATTATTTGTTGGGCTTGGATATACTTTAATAGATTTTTTAATAATGAGTCATACCAAGCGTTCTAAAAAAAACAAAAAGTTTTCCTTCTAGTTTCCAGTGACATTTTCCCCACCCACGACCCTCTGTATCCCTTGTAGCCCCCAGCACAATTCTTTCCATGTTTTCCACCCAATCTGTAAATCCAGCAAAGTGCAGATGTATCACTATGTAAATACGTTACACCCCACGGCATCCCACCAGCTGCTCGGTGACCCCGGTACACCATGAATCTCCTTTCCCAATTGCTTCCAGTCAAAATATTATTTAATGTGACTGGCTGGAGATTCCCTGATATTTAAACTCCCCATTAATCACCCGCCTGGCTGCGGTTCTTGTTGTGATCAGGTGTTCCCAGAAATCTATCATTCCCCAGGGCCGCACAAAACAGCAATCAGCCCTGGGATCGCTGTAATAAACCCGTCAGATAGAGATTCACACATCTCAGTGATTAAACTTTGGCATTTCAGTACCTGAACAGGTAAGTAGGTCTGTGATAGTGCGGGAGATAAATCCATCTATCAAAAATGACTAAATAAACTAAAGTGCTAAAAAAACTGAGCGGTAGGGAGATGTAAAAGGCAAACATTCGGGCCTTGTCTTTCTGCTTGCAAATGCATTTGTGTCTCACATTTTAGGTAATATTATGTGTTCCGTTGTTATATATGTTTCTTTACCACATATCGCCACCCTTATGGGCTGGTTGCACTGTGTGATTTATTTTTTAGCACTGTAAGGCTCCTATTGTGTTTTGGGTGGACAAAACATCTGAAAATAATTATTTACCACCTGTGGGTCTTATTTTCCATCATGTGAGCTTCTGTAATCACAAATATATTCATGCATGTAATATTTTAAGTGTAAGCAATGGAAATAGCTGAATTCAAGTCTGTAACAGTCCCTGTACAGAAGGACTCTGGCGCTGGGAGTAAATAGGGTTTGCTGGAGTGCATAGAAAATGCAGATATAGGGCCTAATTTATTAAAGCTCTCCAAGGCTGGAGAGGATACACTTTCATCAGGGAAGCTGAGTGATCCTGCAAAACTGGAATGGATTTCTTATTTGTTAGCAAATGTTTTGAATCCTGGACCAGATCCATTCTGGGTTTGCTGGATCACTGATGAAAGTGTATCCTTTCCATACTTGGAGAGCTTTAATTTATCAGGCCCAAAGAGTGGAAAAGAGAATAAGGGCTCAATTGTATTGGTTGAAAAGGTGGTTTTTGTAGCATTTGACTGCCTTTTAAAGTGCCATTGAACCTCCCAACCATTTTTTTAAATTAAAAAACTCCTGGGAGTGAATGAATGGGCTTTTTTAAGGGCATTTAGTAATCATTTTTTATATGCAGACTCAGGAATCATCGCATGGTAGGTGCAGATGTCACTGTACCTTTTCATAAACCTCTACCATCATTTATCTGGTGGATGCCCGAAAGGATAGAGATAGCCTTGTCTAGTTTTCTGGCACAGGTCAACCTGTAATGGAGAAATATGCATGAGGGTACTAGAGGAGCACAAGCGCTGATAAATGAGCATGGTCACAGGTAGCCAAGGTCAACAACTTCCTGGCAGAAAGAAACACAGACTAGTTAGCAGCGCCAGGTCAGGGACAGCAACTCAGGTCAGCAACTTACTGGCATGCAAGGAACAGAAAAGAAGAGTCAGATAAGAAGCCAAGGCCAGTAACTTGCTGGCAGGCGCGGTACAAAGTGGTTATCAGAAGCTAGGTCAAGTATTAAGCCAAGGTAATATGAGAAAATCAAAGAAAAAGTTCAGAAGCCAAATCCAAGTCTCAATGAGCAATCCAAATAACGGGTCAGGTCAGACTCTGAACAAGCTGAAGAACACTCAGCAATGGAGGAGTGAAGTGGAGGCATTTAAATAGCTCGTGAACTTGTTCACGGCTAGTGAACTTGTGTGTGAACATGTTTACCATGGCACATTCAGAGATGTGCATAGTGCATGCAGAATTGTGCACACCTTTGAGCTTAGATGTGCATACCAATATATATATATATATATATATATATATATATATATATATATATATATATA